>NC_081559.1:125283081-125339821 GCF_022355385.1 Mustela nigripes | reverse complement strand
TGAAAGAAAACCAAAATGGCAGAACTATAAATGGCTGCCCAGAGAGAGCATGGCCGGTGTTCCACTCTCATGGCAGAGGGCCCTGGATGGAGAGCGAGATGTTGATGGGATGAACCTGAAATCTCACCATGAAAGTCCCACAAGTTGAAATTCTCAGAACCTGCAGAGCAGCAGCTTTGTCCTGTTTCTGATGGTCCTCTATCTCTATTCCTAAGAGGAGGAGAGGGAATGGGGAACCTCTTGACTTTGCCCTTCAGAAAAAATATATTTGAGAACTGCCCAAGGTTACAGAATTCCAATAGAACTAAAGTCAAAGTAAACATATCTTTGCAAGTCATTATTGATTTTAGGGTACAGGTATGCCTCCCACCAGTCCTGAAAACCATGCAAGTGCCAACAAAGAAAACAGTCTTGTGATTGACCTGTGAGGCTGGAAAGTGTAGGAACAAGAGAAATCAGTGGTCAATCTCCAAGACACAGAGGCATATCTCCTAGAATACATCTTTTCAAGTCATAGCAGGAATGAGGATTCCAAAGAGGTTCCAACCCTTTACTCCAACCCCCAACCCATGAGTATATCCAGGAGAATGGAATCACCTAGAATTACAATTAATGAAATTAGTGACAGGAAGTGACATAGGAATTCTATTAAGATTTTCATAGATCACATCTCTTGATTTATTACATCAGATTGAACTCTCCATTATCTAATTCCACCCAGTATTTTGAACTGGGACTACTACTAATGGTAAATGGATTGCCTGCTTACTATGGGTTAGATACACTGCACTGAGGGCTCTCACAGATTGCCTCACCTATCTCTCTCGATTGCTGTATGAGGTTTATACTGTTACTATCTTTTTTTGGTTGTTGTTCTGGATGAGAACACTAAGATTGAGAGAAATTAAGTGACTCATGGCCAGGAATTATCTGCGCCCTGAAAGCCTCAGTGCAAAGCCCCTAACACCTGCTACTGTTGGTGAGAAGGGAAAGGCAGATGGAGTTTAGGAACAGCTGGTTGTGGGATGGGAGTGTGCTGAGGATGGATGATTAATTTTGGATGTTCCAGCAGGGCCAGATCACAACAGACCAGCACTCACATGCTAAGGATGTTGGGAAGCCACAAGCTAGTTCTCAGCTCGCTAGCCCTTGATTCGTTGGTGAAGGAACGCTTTCCGAAAAAAGAAGGATCAGAGGCATGCCAGCTGAGTTTGACAAAGCAGGTAAGGGAAGGCCAGTGGAGCACCCCTTTTCCTGCTGTCCCAGCCCTCTGTGAGCAGAAGAAAGGAAGCAGGACAGGGGATGGAGATTGGGACAGAGGAATCAGACACATGGAGCTGTATCATCGGAGATACCGTGAGAAGATGACACCACACAGTGGCTCTGCTTGTGTTATGTTCCGGCTGAGAACGTGGCAAAGCAAGGCTTGGTAACTGCAATAAAAACCCCCACTCAGAAAAAGAGGACACCAATCAGCCATTGCTTCTCTACAAAGATGGAGTCTCTCAGGGCAGGGGCTGTAAGGATTGCGTGTCTGGTGGTGTGTATGCAGCCCCTCAAGAAGGCCTTGATCAGATTCTCTGTGGAGAATCCTTTGTCCATGTTCTCCAGGCCCTGGGATCCCCTCATGACAGGGTGTTCATTGTCCGCGTGGTTATATCTGAAGTGGGCTCTGGGGAGTCTGAGTTCCTCGAAGATTGCTAAAGTCAATGAGGAGCTGAAAGTTGTTCAGTTATGTCCTGAAGTGACTTTACTTCCTGCCATGTGGAGAAGGCCAGGATACAGAAAGAGAGAAGGATGAGGCTGGCAGACAAGAGAAAAGTAGATATTCAAGAGAGAGTCTTGATGCCATTTGAATTCCTGGGTCAGCTGCTCCTGCAGCTCAGATACGTCCTCCCCTTTCTACTCCTTAGATTCTCTTTAGATTCTCTGAGATGCCCTGAGGCCTTGGCAACCAAGGGTCTTCACTAATATAATCCTAGAATGAAACCATCGAGGTATTCCAACCAATGTCATAGACACTCAAGTTCTTTGGCCTGGACTAGAGTTCTAATAATTTTTGTCCCGTTTTTATTAGATAACACCCATTAACATTATCAAGGCAAGAGCAAAACAAACAAAAAAGCACCCTCTCAGAAAAACCCCCAATATTGTGGCTGACTTTTGAGCAGATGTATTTACTTAAGAGGGATAATAAATGACAGTAACTCATAATGAAATGGCTCTAGATACCCTGATCTTGCTCCAGAAGGTCAGGTAAATTTGTATCAATAATAAAAACATGCATAAAACATAGGTAGGTTAAACAAATGTGGTAGACACATACGATGGAATACCACTCAATTTTTAAAAGGAAGGAAATTCTGACACATGCTACAACACATATGAATCTTGAGGACATTATGCTAAATGAAATGAGCCAGTCACAAGAAACAGATACTGTTCAATCCCACTCACTTGAGGTACTTCGAGAAGTCGAATTCAAATAGTGGCAGAAAAGAGAATTGTGGTTTCTAGGGACTGGAGGAGGGGGTCATAGGGAGTTGTTGTCTAAGGGATACAGAATTTTAGTTTTGTGACATGAAAAGAGTTCTGGAAATTGGTTGCCCAACAATATAAATGTACGTAACACTACTAACTGTGCACTTAAAAATGGTTAAGATGGTAAATTTTATTGTGTATTTTACCAAAATTACAAAAAAAAAAAATCAACTGGTGAGACAAGTGTTCTAGAACCTTGCTGTTGTTAGAAAACAAATACATTTGTTGATAAATTAGTCTAGATATTAGACTAGGTGACCTTCTAACCTGGATGCTTAAAAATGTGATGATAGCTATTAGCCAGGCTGGTCATTCTTAATTTTTTCCCTTAACTTGATACACATAGAAAAATTATCCTATTTTAGACACATGGGGGTAACTGGAAGGGCCTGCTTGAAGCTGGAGGTCATTGGTCGGGGAGTTGGGCTGAGGGCTCTAACTATTCCAGCACTCAGCCAGCTTGCCCAGTCCTGTCTGTCTCTGCACTCTAGTTACCTATTCATGGTACACTTGCTGGGAAGCTCCCATTTGCGGGGCCTGGTCACAGAACAATTACCTCTATCAATGGCTAGATTCCAAAGGTGACGAATCAAGTTTGTGTAACCTGTAGCTCTGAAAAGATGGAGCAGTTCTGCACTGGTTGTTGTTGTTTTGTAGCCTGCTGATTTTATCTGCAAAGCCTTGAACATCAAGGCAATGTCCTCAGATGCTACTCTAGACTGAAAATAAGAAGGCACCTTAGTTGCTTATTAAACTCAATAAAGCACAACTACCAGACTCTGAGACATGGTTTTTCACATTCAGTGTGACTATTGGATACAAACATAAACATTAGTTCTTTTTGGAAGAATTTTTATTTCTTCTCCCTATCCAACCACCCACAATATTGATGAAATAACTTATCCTAACCTGGAGTGGGAATTTTCTGAAGCCACATTAACAAGGAAGATGGATCCTTAAAATAGGGCATTCACATTGTGCTATGTTATTCCACATTATATTACATTAGGGTATGCTTAACTCCAAAACAAAGATTCAATTTCTCTGTATCAAATCCTGCCTATGTTACTCTTCCAATCCATTATGGCTTTCTGAAATGTCATTTGAGGTAAAAAGGTTTGAGAGTGATGTTTCTGGAAAATGAACTTGTGGCCAACTAAAGATGATAACTCTTCTCTTTGAGAGGTGGAGTCAGTTCCCCTCCCCTTGAGTCTGGGTGGGCCATGATTTGTTTGGCCAGAAGTAAAACTGGGTTATAAAATGCTGGGCTAGAAGCAGCGTTGCCCTCACAGAAAGCCTGCTTTCTGCATACAACAGGTTACGTCCATCTACGAGCTTGGATATGCCCAAACAGTTCTAAGATAACCCATTCAAAGAAAAATTCAACTAATTCTTTTTTTAAAAAAGATTTTATTTATTTATTTGACAGACAGAGATCACAAGTAGGCAGAGATCGAGTGGGGAAAGCAGATTCCCTGCTGAGCAGAGAGCTCAATGTGGGGCTCGATCCCAGGACCCTGAGATCATGACCTGAGCCGAAGGCAGAGGCTTAACCCACTGAGCCACCCAGGCACCCCTCAAATAATTCTTAATTAAGGATAGAAAGGACTAACATGTTGTCTCTATATTTTTTTCTCTCTTGCCATTCTGATCACAATCCTCAAGAAATCATCAAAAGATTTCAGAGTTGGAAGAATCTTCAGGAGGACTGATCTACATTGTTTTCCTATTTTGGAAGAAATCAGTAGGCTTCTAAGTCAGCATGTTATTATGGTCGAATGTCGACAGGAGCTTTGGAGATGACTCGAAGATCATGACAGTTATCAACAGAATAGTTTTATTTTTCATCGAATTCCACTTATTTAAAAAGTACTAGACCCCTTAAGATGTAAACAAATTTTAGAAAAACTGAAAAGAATGATCCTTATTTCACAGAGAGTGGTCAGGAAAGCAAGAAAGGTCTCAAATCAATAGACAGCAGAGGCATAATCATTTCTTATGTTGTTTAACTCTTTAGAGGGATGAAGTGATTTGCCCAGTGTCCCACTGATGGTAAGTGGTGGAAAAAAGACGAGGCTGCGGGTTATAGTCATTTCCTTCCTCTAAGCCATGCTGTGTCTATATACCACATTGCTTCTACAGAAACCCATATGAGACGTGAACATTTGAGAAATAGATAACTTTTTAACAGTTTTTTAAAAATTTAATTTTCTTTATTTGACAGACAGAGATCACAAGCAGGCAGAGACACAGGCAAAGAGAGAGGAGGAAATAGGCTCCCTGCTGAGCAGGGAGCCTGAGGTGGGGCTTGATCCCAGGACCTTGGGATCATGACCTGAGCTGAAGGCAGAGGCTTAACCTACTGAGCCACCCAGGCGCCCCCGAGAAATAGATAACTTTGAATTTTAAACACGTAACCCAACAATGTGGATCGAGCCCCACATTGAGCTCTCTGCTCATCAGGGAATCTGCTTCCCCCACTCACTCTCTGCCTACTTGTGATCTCTGTCTGTCAAATAAATAAATAAAATCTTTTTTAAAAAAAGAATTAGTTGAATTTTTCTTTGAATGAGTTATCTTAGAACTGTTTGGGCATATCCAAGCTGGTGGATGGACGTAACCTCTTTCATTGCCATGGTGTTAATCTCCCAAAACTTAATTGAAAAACTGGTTCAAGCATCTGAAGTCACAGGACATGCTATTTTTGTTGGTTGCTTAATTGAAGTTCAAAGAAAGATAGCAAGAACTTTCTCCACACCCCAGCCTCCAGTTCACCTTGGGTTCACCTGATACTGGCCACACATTAGGTACTATGTGTTTAAAAAAATATGTCTCAAAGGAGGGCCTAAAGGTGGTTCTATTGAGATGATATTATTTGAATTGATATTATTTCCCTCTCCTTGTTTTGTTCACCTTGAAATGGCATACTTTTCAAAGCTTATAAATAATAGGCTTAAACAAAGGGGTAGTTAAACTCAATTCTCTCTTGAGACAAAGAATCAACAGAAGTAAAGCATGCATTGTATGTATATTAGAAAATTTGGAAATGGCAAGCATTTTGTCACTGAAGAGGTATAAAGCTTCCAAAGTCAACATAAGCCAGGGGTTATATACATAGCCTGTTCAACTCTGGACCCAATAGCCAAAATCAAGGCCATTTACTGATAAGAGTAGACCTTGAACAGTATTTATCAAGGTCTCTCTCTCTCTCTCCCTCTTTTTAAATCACTACAGCTATTTGGGAACATTGAAACCAAACTGCACTTGCACATAACCTTGATCCTGTGTGTTCTACTTCTTGTGTTTATTTTGAGGTAGTTCTCTATTCTTCGGTCTATAAACTCTAGGTAAATGGCATTTAAAAAAAAAAAAAACTGATTCTGTAGCCACACTTGCATTAAGAACTCAAACCATTATGTAATGTATGGGGAAAATGTTATCTACAACTTCCAAGGAAAATAAATCCTATGGAATGAACTCCTCATCCTTTTCTACTAAGGACCTCAGTTGCCTTGGTTAAGGGGCTAAATATGTAATTAGACAAAGAAAAGAGGGAACTTGCTCTACCTGGAGAGAAAATTTGGAGTCATAGAGAGCGCTAACTTCCTACCCAGGAGAAGAAAGCTGGCACGATGGCATAAGCCTGGAGGTGTAGCGCGGGACAAGAGGGCCAAAGAACCTAGGGATGGATGGTGTAGGACTTGCTGAGTGCTCCACTGAAGTTGTTGCATTGTTGTGATATTTCTCTCCTCTCCCTCTGCAATCCTCTTTTATTCAAGTTGGCTGCCGAAGGAAAGGCTTGCATGCAGGGTTTTGTTTTTCCTGGGCTTTGGTTTTGGGTGAGGGTAGGGCGATGAAACCCTGGGAAGTATCCAAGTTCGGCATCTGTGTCAATGTTGTGTAGAATAGGAACCACTTATGAGGACCAGTGGGATGGCTGTTCATAAATCGAACTGATTAATTAGAAGTAAGGAGCTTCAAGTAAGTATGCTCAAGAAGATAAAACCAATGTGGAGAAATGTTTGGCTTCCATAGGACATGAAATAGAAGTTAGAAACAATCTCATGCAGAAGTTAGAAGGATGGGAAATCACAGTTACTCCTGGCAGAAGGACTTTACGTGTGTCTCTTGCTTGCGCTCTCTTTCTCTCTCTGAGAGAGATACAGAAGTATCTTTACATAACTTTTAATTATCTTTCCCTTCGGAGGTACTATTCGCTTCTTTTTGATTTTATAGATGAAGATACTAGAGCTCTGAGTCTCTTTTCTGGGGCCACTTAGGAAAAGCAGGAGTGCAAGGGATGAAGCTGAGACCTGACCCCTTGCGGATGATGAGGACACAGGAAACCAGAAGCACCATAACGTGCCCCCACCCCCCAATC
This sequence comes from Mustela nigripes, assembly GCF_022355385.1. Classification (NCBI taxonomy): domain Eukaryota; kingdom Metazoa; phylum Chordata; class Mammalia; order Carnivora; family Mustelidae; genus Mustela; species Mustela nigripes. The sequence continues at coordinate 125,332,899 of NC_081559.1, read as the reverse complement.
AATAAACAGCTGACTTTCTTACACTGGAGGTAGGGAGGATCTCTGGTGGCTTGTGATCTAAACAGCTCAGTTTGCCATGTATTAGTGACTCTAACTATATACTGATCTATATATTCAGATCCCTAAAGAAACAAGTAGGAGCTTTTAAAGGAATGAACTTCCTTTACCATATCATCATTTTCATTTACTCTCTCAAAGTGGGTTCTTCATCAGAATTGGTTTTCTTGGGTGAATGTGCTCCAGAAAATAGAATGTTTCTGTTCTTTGCACAGAAATTGCAGGAACAGAAAAAATAAGTGTGATGAAAGAACGGGAAGGAATTCCTCCTCTGCAAATGCGGGACAGGTGGGAGAGGAGGGCAAGTAGCTGCCATCAAAGGAGATAGTTAAATTCCTCACTGGAAGAGCAAGCAAGCCGGTTATATGCAAATTAAGATCCACTCATCACAACCTCCAGAGACTGAAAAGTCTGAAAATTAGAGATCACAACAAGTATTTTGGATTTAGTTAAGAAAGGAGAGGTTGGGGCTCCTGGGTGGCTCAATCGGTTAAGTATCTGCCTTCAGCTCAGATCAAGGTCCCAGGGTCCTGGACTGGAGCCCCTTCGTGGGCTCCTTGCTTGGAGCGGGGTCTGCTTCTCTCCCTCTGCTGCTCCCCCTGCTGGCGCTCTGTTTCTCTGTCAAATGAATACATAAAATCTAAAGAAAGAGAAAAAGAAAAGGAATAAAGAGAAAGGAAGGAAGGAAGGAAGAAAAAAGAAAGAAGAGGTTAAGGAAGACCTTATCATGGCTGCTTCTGATCCTTAAGGGTAATAAAAGTCAGGGCCCACGCTTGGGAGAGAATTGGAGAGTGGACAGCAAGGTAGTTCAAGGTTTACACAAAGCACACTTGATTCAGTTTCCCCTGAAGAGCAAGGTAAAGGAGTCAGGAAGACAAGAGAAGTAGAGGAATGTTCAACATTCCTTAACATCTCTTTCATGGACATAAAGAAACAGAATGAGAAACAGTGGGAGGGGGAGGAAGGGAGAGATTGAACAAATGGATGGGAATAAATCAGGCAGGACTATGTGAGGAAATAAACAGCTGAAGGACATTATGAAGAGTCAGTAAGAAAAAAGATATTGTCCTAAATGAACAGTCACCAAGTGACACAGTGGCAGGGACTGTTGAATTCTTCAGTGACAAAAAGTCCTAAGAGAAGTGAGTGATTATGTAATCAGAATACTCAGTGGTGCAGAGATAACAAAAGATGATTTCAGAGTCCTCACAGTGCAGAGGGAACAAAAGAATCTTGAGTGGAAATCAGAATGAAGTCAAGTGAAAGCTTACAACAAAGGAACAAAGAAGAGATTTTTGAAAATTTAGGATAGAAAATAGATGAACCATCAGGAAGTTAATGGGGAAATTGTAGTAGATAGTTGTTAAACTATCATCTCATCTCATATAATTGCCATTATAACATAACGAGGTAACTCAGGCATAGAGTTTGCATGCCTCGACCAGCTGGTAAATGGTGAAGCCAGGGATCAAACCAAAGCCTATACTCCACTACCATTACCATTTTTGTAATTAACAAGCATTAACATTTTGAATACCTTAGTATGGATTAAAAAGTTTTTTCTTCATAGCTAAAAATATTAATCATATTTCACAAAACTAATAATTTTCAATATGCCCAGTCCATATTTCACAAGTTGCCCTCAAAATACCATTTAGAGTGGGTTTATTCAAATCAGAATCTACTCCAGTGCACATTACCATAGCTGTATACTTTACCCCTTCTTTACTCTAGAAGAATCTCTTCTTTTCATGATATGGATCTGTCATGTAATACTTTTCATCTCTAGATTTGTCTGATTTCTTTTTTTTTTCTTTGGACAACTTTTAACTTATTCTTTTATATATTTCTTGTTAAGTGAAAGTTACATATAAAGACTTGACAGATTCAAGTCAAATATTTTAGTTGAGAGTACACCATATGTACACATATATTTACGCCACAGCCAACCCATTAGAAGATGTGTAGTTCCTAGTTGTTCCACCACTGGGGGTGCTAAGTTTGGTCAATGAATTAGGGTGATGATGGCCTTATTCTCCATTGTGCAATCATGGTTTCCCCCTTGTGATGAGAGCATATTTTTTTATGTGCCCTGGGCAAACAACATAGATCAATCATTTGATAATTTTAATACCAGCTGATAATCCTTGTCTGAGATAGTAATTTCATTGGGGACTTCAAATGTTGAAAAATTTTATATTTCTATCATTATCAACATTTATTAGCTGGCATTCTTCTGTAAAGCACAGCTTTCACTTATTGCTAGGACTACTGGTTATTAGAAATAAAGGTCTATGTGAAAGGCAGAGTAAAAGTGTAATGCTTTCCTTTACTTACCAGTTTTCAAACTGAGGAGTTGGTTTAATGGCTTCCTCAAATGGTGACAAAGAAGTTTTAATGGCTCACGTGGTAGTCATGAAGGACTTAGAAAATCTTTGTAGACCCAATGTCTTTTGGTTAACTAAAATCCACCCCCCCCTTTTTTTTTAGAGATTTTGTTTGTTTATTTGACACAGAGAGAGAGCACAAGCAAGGAGAGCTGCAGAAGGAGAGGGAGAAACAGACACAGGACTCAATCCCAGGACCCCTGGATCATGACCCAGCCCAAAGGCAGATGCTTAACTGACTGAGCCACCCAGGTGTCCTCAGTTAACTAAAATCTTGATGCCGATATGGTGTCACATGGAATCACATCAGCCCGGCTCTTAAATCCATTGGTCACTGAAAACTTCTTTATTTTTAGTAACAAGATACCCTGGACTCACCATGTACTTCCCTTTCCTGACTTTTTAGTGAGGAATAATATTAGAAACTGAAATGTGGATAAGAGATGATAAGAAGTTTGTTGTGTTTGTTTAGTATTTCCTAAGTAAATTCTATGGTATTTCCTGTCATCCTATGGTAAATCTTTTCTAATTTGACGTTGTTCTTATCATGAATTGTTCCACATCATTAAATATTCTACATTTAAAAAATGACATTTAAAAAATGTTTTATGAAGACACCATCATTCTTGTTGACTAGATCTGTACAGATAGACACTAACATAATTTCTTTTTAAAAAGCTATTAAACTAGGAACATTGTATTGACATATAAAATTATCTTTAACCTATTTGTTAACACTATACTTTACCAGCTGGTCTATAAATATTACTAGACTAAAAAATGCTTTTAGTTATAATTCTCAAATTCTTTTACCAGTAGGGTAGTGCCATAAAACCATTCCAAAAGGAAAAGGATAAACAACACAAGTTATATTTGCTATGGATTTACCACTGGTTTCCACTGAGTTGTATCATTTGACCATCTTTACCTCCATGATACCATCTTTGTTGGTCAACATGTTATGTTGGTCAGCACTTACTTCCATGGAAAGAATCAGAATTAAGAACTGGAGGACCACGTTCTAATCTCTGTTCTGGAGATAAGAAAATTGGGACTTAGAGAGTTGGTGGTGGAGGCATGATGAGAACTCTTACACAAATCCTCTCCATTTTAATTTTATAATTCTGCCACTTCTGTTTCTATTTGTGGGCTTGGTGATCATAAAGTTGCACACACAATTCTGGAAGAACTGGTGACTGTAAGAATTGAAATTTAAGTAATCAGTATTTAGTCAAGGAAAACGGGAAGGAATATGATGTGGGTAAAAGAAAAAAAAAAAAAGGACAAACCTCGTAGGGCAATGCATTAAAATGGAAAATGCATTATCAAGGGAGCTAAGACACTTGGGCATTTTAAATATTTTCCAGGGAGGATGGCCTATGGACATATGACAAACATATGTTATAAATCTGGGCACTATCACACTGAAAAAACCCCAAGACCTATTATATGACATTATCAATATCAGTATTTTTCATTTCATATCATTACATTTCTGAAAATGTGAATTATATTTAGCCCTGTATTCCTTATGTATACTACAGGTCAGAAAAAGCAGTGCTACATAATATTGATGTTTGGGTAATTCCCAGTTCTTATTTTAGTAAGTAAATTTTATATTCTTCTTTCACTTTATTTGAACAGCTAAGGGAGAAAGAATGTTGTAAATTTCTTCCCAGGGCCTATACACCCTCTGGTGGAGACAATAAATAACCAAATTCCCACATACTGATGTAGTATCAACTTGTCAAGGGTACTATAAGATACTGTTTTAACAGCAGCACTATGATCACTGTGAAGATCAATGGGGACTGTGGCCTTAGAAGTTTCTTTGTCAAACAATGACATGGAAAAAAAAAATTCTTCACTCACTTTTCTACTTCACATGGCTCCTCCTCCAGACATATGTTTTGGTGGGTGAAAATGCATTTTCTTCCATCTTCCAAGCTGAGTTGTTTTGTAAGATTGGAGTCATTTTGTGTAAGTTAAACTGTAATCAAAAATAGCATTTTTGATATTGTTAGTTGCTGCCAGGCAATGATAGGTGCCATAGTAATCACAATTTTTTTCTTATATAGACGGTAACCATCTACCGGCACCCAAGCCCCATCTTCCTGCCATGTTTTTTGTTTTTGTTTTTTTTAGTACCTATGATTTTTAAAAGACTGTATGAAGAACTTTTCATTTCTAGGTTTATCAACTTTCTGGCTTTCAAGATATTCTGGCTTAAAGCTGAGTAAGAATACCAGTATTCATTCACTAGATCAGAATAAAAAAGAATTTAATATTCTTATCTTCAGTTAAAAAAAAAAACAACATATTCTTATAGTAATAGAGTCAGAGCCCTTCAAATACTCTGCTTTTCTGCCTTATGATTCTTTTTTAAAAGATTTTATTTATTTATTTGTTTATTTATTTGTCAGAGAGAGAGAGAGAGAGAGAGCACAAGCACAAGGGGGAGTGTCAGGCAGAGGGAGAGGGAGAAGCAGGCTTTCTGCTGAGCAAGGAGCCTGATGCAGGACTCGATCCCAAGACCCTGGGATCAGGATCTGAGACAAAGGCAGATGCTTAACTGAGCCACCCAGGCATCTCTATGCCTCATTGAGTCTTGATGAATAAAATTGCTAGGGAGACAGCAAGCACTGAAAAAAGAATAACAAAACTTTGAACTTTATTTGAATATTCCACACAAAAACTTACATAGCACAAAAATTACCAAATCATCATAGATTAACATTTTATCTGAGGATGGTTTTGGTGGTGAAGTTAAGAGTTACATTATTTGCAGAGTATCTTTTAGAGTCTTACTTAACATGCTGAAAATTCCTTCAAGTGCTGAATAGTTGCCACATTTGCTAAATATCCTTTAGAAAATGACTTAATCTTTTATCAGTCATCTATAAAATGAGTGTCCTGCTATCTCTGTCTCTACACTGTAGATAATTAGTAAGAAATGGCGACAACGTGTGTTGCTGACACTGCTGGACATTGGAAACAGAAGCACACCAAGAGGAAGGAGACACTCACTGGCTTCATCTGTGCTCACAGGGTGATCCCAAGTCATTTCGCTTCTTTGCCCATGACGATGGTGGGGATAACATTGATTCTGCTTGTCTCCCACAGCGCTCATGAAGGCTTGCCCCAACTCATCTTCCTGCACTTGACTCTTCTCCCATTTGAGGATGGAGAACTTCTTGCTCCAAGGAAAGCTCCCAGTAAGACAGAAAATTTAGGAAGTATTATTTCAAAGTATGTGGAGAAAAAAGAGAAAAACTGACAAGAGAATGGCAAGAGAAATAAGAATGGAAGTGAAAGTCTGTGTGTTGGTTGGAAAACACACACCACCATTATTCCCCACCTCCCCATATGTTTAATATGAGAATTTTATAGATGTTTTGGTAGATCCTCTGAGTCAAAGTAAGCATTGACTATTGTTTATAAAGGAAGAACAATGAGGAAAAAACCAAACATGCTTTTGCAATTAAATGCAGTTATTTGGGGATGCCTGGGGGGCTCAGTGGGTTAAAGCCTCTGTCTTCGGCTCAGGTCATGATCCCAGGGTCCTGGGATCTAGCCCTGCGTCTGGCGCTCTGCTTGGCAGGGAGGCTGCTTCCTCCTCTCTCTCTCTGCCTGCCTCTCTGCCTCCTTGTGATCTCTGTCAAATAAATAAATAAATAAAATCTTAAAAACAATGCAGTTATTTGAATAAAAATCTTAGCCTTGATTGGAGAACCATCCAGAAGTGGAATTAGGGGACATATCTGCAGGTATAAAATGAAATCTTTAAGTCATAAACTTTACAACTTCTAAAAATGCAAACATCTTTCATAACTGTTTTCATTAATAGACTAAGGTAGATCATCTTATTTAAAATAATCATTTAGAGAAAGAAAAAAATAAATACAGTTTGTGAATCATCTAGTGGTCCTAGATGAGGAGATAAGATCAAATGAATATATGCCACACACCCACTGAGTCTGTGTGTGACTTGGAATCAAATCTAGCCTCTTTGCTATTTTTATTACATCTAAAACAAAATGATTAAGATTCCTAGGGTACAATTCTATGTTACAAGTCATTTATTTCAAGGGCTGCACATAGAGAACCCTTGATCACTTAGAACTATGAGCTCTAGTGCCATTTTAAATGTCAAGCACATTAAGATTTGTATTTATATTATGTTAAAAAAAATCTATGCCAATTAAATTACTAGGTACTTTAATATACATAAAATGGTGCAATTAAAGAATATCAAAATTAGAATTTTAAACATCATTTTCTCTCTGAAAAATAAATTCAAGAACATTGAAACTCATACATGTTTATTGATATACCTGTCTGTTTATAAAGGTTATTTGGAAATCTGTAACTCCAGGTCATTTCTGCTTTTTTGCTTGCGTGGAAGATTGGGTAATGGGAGTTAATTTAGAGAACAAGAACAATATAAAGTGACTAGTGAGAATTATCTTTGCAAGTTCAGCCAAATTGAGAGTCAAGCCAAAGTCAACAGTTCCTCAAACTAGTTTCATTTCAAAGGCATGAGGGATGTTTAAGTGAAGTCTCTAGTATCATCTGACTTTCTGCAACTTTTCAGTTAACTAGCTTACATGTATTTAAGCATATTCCCAGTTGATTGATTAAATTTCATTTAAGTCAACTTCCATCTTTGAGCTACCAGTATTAAAGTGATAAATGAAGAGGTGTCACATTCTAAAATAAAACATTAATGGCTAAAATGTTTAAATAAATGATTTGAAAGTCATATGATTAAATAATAGCTACTATGAGGCTGGTCGTGTTTTCTCTGATAGAAAGATAAAATCCATAAAGGAAATCATATTATAAACATCAGATCATGTGACAAGTAAGCAGCATACCTTTCTGAGTAATAGAACAGAACATAATGGGTTGACGGGTCTCTACCATGTCTCTAGAACAAAGTTCTTCCTTATCCTTAAATTTGTAGAATCACAACACCTAGTAGTGGGATTCAGACAATCTTGGGTGTTTTTCATAGTTGGGAGGGCATTCTTTCCCTCTCTTTACCCCAGTTCTACCATGGGAACTATCAGGACCTTTCACTTACAGGGATAGGTGTTACCACTCCTGGAAATGAATCAACTCTGCCTCCTATAGAACACTTTTTCTTCTCCCTCCTTTAAAACCCAAACAAGGATAAAAATGTTTTCTATCACCAGTATCAACCCTGTTAGCATTTTGGTATCTCTCAATTTTAAAACATTCATGCATATATTCTTCCAACATTCATAGGGTCCCATTCTTAATTCACTGATTTATTAATGATTTATTCACCAACCAAGGATCCAGCAGTGGATAAGAAAAATCTCTGCTCTCACAAATGCACATTCTGAGGATCTGGGGAGTTAAAGTTAACTGATGGCTTGGGAGCCACAAAATGTAGGATGGCCCAGTGGCCTGGCCTGGCACACTCTGAAACCTTTATGGGAAATACCTGTCAAGGAAACAACACATACCAATCCCAATGCTCCAGCTCAGCTTTAGCTTGGTTACCTCACCCTGGGAAGTAGGCCCTGCTAGCCTTATAAGGAAACCCTCGTACCTCCTGGCAATCATGCACTTCCAAAGTTGCCTCTTCTATTAGCTATAAAGCTTGCTCTTGCCCCAGATCCCTTGGCATCAGTGCTCCAGTGCTCGTGAGGCACTGTTCTCCTCCAATCCCTGGATTGTTTTCCTTGGATAAAGGATGTCAAGCTGTTACTAAATAGTTTTACTTTCATCATTTGACAGGGGGAACAGGAAAGACAGTCTCTATGTTAGATGTTGACAAAAGTCGAACAAATTCACAAGAAAGTATCAGGCATTGCTAACATCGTAATAAGCAGAGTAATGTGACAAAGAGACAAGGTCATGATTTTAGATTGAAGCCTCATGAACGTCCTCTCTGAAGTCACACTTACACTGAGGTCAGGGTGACAAACTAACAAAGGGACGTTGACCGTGAGTAACATGCTGCCTATCAAGATAGGATCTTGCTCTTGATAAGCCCTCAATAAATGTTCAACCCAAGTAGTTATTATCTAAGATACATAGTCCTAATTACAAATGAATCACACACATGCTTAATTAAAGAATATAAAGTCAGATTCATTTGAGTTGCCATAGAATACCTATGTACACAATGTTTCAAACAGTAACATCTACTTACATTATGGACATTTATGTTTTCAAGGGGAAAAAAAGACCTAGCCTTCATGTCATCGTGTATTTTATTATTATTATTTTTTAAAGATTTTATTTATTTGACAGACAGAGATCACAAGGAGGTAGACAGGCAGGTGGGAGAGAGGAGGAAGTGGGCTCCCCAAAGAGCAGAGAGCCTGATGTGGGGCTCGATTCCAGGACCCTGGGATCATGACCTGAGCTGAAGGCAGAGGCTTTAACCCACTGAGCCACCCACACGCCCCCATCGTGTATTTTATAATAGGCATATATAAACCATTGATTTGCATATAATTTTGCTGTATTAATAAAACCAACTCCCTCACCTCAGGGAATGTTAAATCTGACTGCACAGGATGAACATTTCTTTCTTTCTTTCTTTTTTTTTTTTTAAGATTTTATTTATTTGAGAGGGAGAACACAAGCAGAGGAGGGGCATAGGGAGGAGCAGACTCCCTACTGAGCAGGAAGCCCAATGTAGGGCTTGATCCTGAGACTCCAGGATCAGGACCTGAGTCGAGGGCAGATGCTTAACCAACTGAGCTGCCCAGAAGCCCCGAATGTTTCTTTTTAAAAGGCGTTACTCCACCTTACTTCCTTATATGCTCAGAAGCTCAGAGCTGGCTAAAAATTCCAGGCTGCTGGGAACAAGACCTCTGCTTGTACTCAACTACATTCATGCTTTCACTATCAAGCCTATCAATGTTCTGACTATTTGTAGTGTTTATAGTTGCTAATTTTTAATCAACATAGATTCTGATAGAAAACTAAAAATCATATTTTTTACCATTCCTGATCCTAGGGTTAAAAATGATAAAAACTGTTAACATTAGAAGAAACAGGCCTTTCCCACAAAGACAAAAATGAAGAACAAAGAGGGGAAGCTGTTAAATGGGGGAACAACGTGGGACACTTCATAATTAACAATGTTCTAAAAAGTACACTAAAAGGTACACTACATAGATAAGGGAAATACGAACCAAAAAGCAAATACAAAGGACACATACTCATTTTAAATACTGCTCTATTCCCAATCTTAAGGCAAGAAAAGCCACTGTCTTAAATATGATTATGTTGCTACCCATACTAATTTTTGTGCTGTGTGGGGAGACACACACACACACACACACACACACACACACAGAGTTATACATATGCACCGAGGCTCCTTTTATAAATCATTTCCTTGGAGTTAAAAGACAGTTTAACTTAAAATTGTACAGAAGATGACACAAAATATTTCTTAGCCTTTATGACAACGTTGGACACATACATGATATGTTAATTTGTATCACTGAACAGGGACAAAAAACTCCTTAAGGGGAAAATAATGACGTACTTTACCAACACATGTTGAGACAAGGTTTTCAGAAATCCACTGTGGCAAAAACTTAAGAAAAATCTGCACCTTTATTTTGGTGGAATTAAAAAGAGCAAGAGTAACAGGAAATAGAGATAACATTGCTACAATTCAGTTCTTTTCAAAACGATGCATCACAAGAAATTAAACCACAGGTAATGTTATTCATGCTTTAAAATAATCCATTAAGTCCTTCAAATAAAACTGCAAATCAAGGAAATTTTGAAAAGGATTTTCAATGACTTTCAGTGAACATGTTCTTTATTGGTAAAGCAGACACTTAAGACTTTCTGATTACATAGGTCATGCAAAACAATTGACCTCACACATGGTTGTCTACCTGCTCATTGTAACATAATCTTTTTGGGATGATTATAAATTTCATAAGTTACAGTGACTGCAAGAGTATAAAGAATTCAGGAAAATGACTCTAATGAAGCAAAACACTACGTAGTACATGTGAAAGTGTTATTCTGAATGTTTAATTCTCCCTCCTAATATAAATCTCTACATTTGGAAGACTATCATATACAAAAATGGCAGTCGTTTTTGTATGTGCGTCTATAGGCACTCCATCTAAATGATAAAAAGAAACTACAGGAGTAACATTTCAAATACTTTTAAAGGGTGTGGTTAATCCCTTCACCACATTTTGTTAATCCAAAATAGGGCACTGCCCTTGTATTTAAAATGTTCGTTTGTTTGAATAGTGTATTTCCTAAGGAAGATGATTTTGCTCCTATGAAAATGTAGTTTATACCTGGTAACATTTTAAACTGTTATTATTTATATAATCTCCAAGTTGTCAATTGGTGGAGAGGTGCATGGCTTCCTGTTATTAGGAATAATCTTCTCACTCTTCTCACTGAGAACAAGTTTCTCTGCGGTGGTGAGATCAACACTTCCATCCTGTGGGAGTTCTGAGAGCATTGCCAGTAGGAAAACCTCTACCATGGGCCAGTTCACCTCCTTGAAATAAGCAGAGCCCCCAGAGAAAGTGAACTCCAAATCTCCTATTGGCACATTCAAGTTAAGTGGCAGTGTATAGGCATAGTAGACTTTCCCAGATACCTGGATAGGGGCACTGCTGGAACAAACACCTAAAAATGAGAGGATAGCTTTGGGATGAGACAGTGGGTAGAGGTTGGAAGAATTTTTAGGATGGCAGAGAGGCAGGACTGCCTTGAACACTGCTAGCAGATCTATGGATGTTAATGCTAGTGAGGGCTGGAGAAAGAAAGGAGCATGGGAGAGAGCACCTAAATTGCCACGGAGATTATGCAAATTGTCGTAAACAGACTGTAAGAAGAAAATGGGACATTAAAGGTGCTGCCAACGAGGACTTGGTAGAAATGAGGACTTAGTCGGCAACGAGGAACGTGCTGTTGGAAAGTGAAGGAAAAGAGATTCTGGTTATATAGTGGCAAGAAGCTTAGCTGCAATGTGTCTGCAGTTGTGTGGAAAGCAAGTTGTAAGGGATAAACTTAAGACATTCAGTTGAAGAGACTTCTAAGCAAAGTGTGCAAGGTGCAGAATGGTTTCTTCTTGCTGGTTATAGTACAACGTGAGTAGAGATAGACAAATTGAAGAAAGAACTGTTAAATATAAAGAAAACAGGACTCAATGACTTGGAAATTCTTGGCCTATCCAAAGGACAAAAGACATTCCAATTAAGGGATTTGCTGTCAGGGACCCTCGGCCCTAGGGAGAGATGAGGGTGCTGCTATACAACCTTTGGTTAACACCGGAGGAAGGCCCGAGTTTTCTGTCACACCACAGATCCTTGAAGAGACACAGGGTGTGACTCAAAGATCCTCCCAGCCTTCGCAGAAGAAGCCAAAAAGAGAGATGAAATTACCTATGAATGCTTTGCTCCAGGGCCTCTGGTTTAAGAGCTGAATCCCCCTAATAGGCACACAAGATCCCCAAGTTTCTGGAGAATGTTAAACCAGCAGACCCTGCTATCTTAAGTTGACAAGGATGGAGATGGTTTGAAATGAAAGACAGCGGGACTTCCCACAAGTCCATAGTTAAGAAACAAGCTGATAAAACTACTCAGCGGCGAACCACTGCTGCCTTTCATGAAAGAGGAAGGAGGACTCTGAGAGGCCATCACAAGCCCAGGAGATAGTGCTCCAGACCACAGAGATGTGACACCTAATGGAGTGTGCGTAGCTCCTTTTCTCATTCCACTGTTTGAACAGGAATGTCTATAAACCCCATTCTATGCCAGTCCTACCATTATATTTGGGAGGAGATAACTGTTTTTCTAGGGTCACAGGTACAGAGATGGAGAGGAATTGTGTCCCAGGAATCATATTCAGACCCTCACTCATACTTGATTTAGATGATTTACATGAAGTTTGGGACTTTTGAGCTGGTGAGATTCAGATAAGGTTTTGCACTTTGATGCTATAACGGGTTGACACTTTTGAGCACCTTTGGATGGGGTGACCTTATGTCAATCTTTAGGGCAGCAGTGGACTGCGGTAGTCAGAAAGGCCTCCAAAATACTCATGTTCTAATCCCCATACCTGTAAATTTGTGACCTTACACAGGAAAAGGATTTTGCCAATGTGATTAAGTTAAGCATTTTGAGATGAGATTTTTCTGTAATTATCACAAGGGTCCTTGTAAGAGGAAGGCAGGAGAAGTACAGTAGGTGGTAAAAGATGTAAGGACAGAAGCAGAGATTGGAGGGATGAGCTCGAGTGAAGAGATGAGGAGAGCCTTGGAAGAGGCCAGGAACGGAGTCACCCCTGGAGCCTCCAGAAACCTGTGGTATGTCACTTTGCATGGTAAAAGGGACATTAAAGAGGCAGCTAAGATTACTACAGACCTGATGACAGGCAGGTAATCTGGAACTAATGGTGGGCCCAATCCAATAACGAGTCCTTAAAAGCAGAGAACTTTTCCTGGCTGTTGTCAAAGAGATGTGATGACAGAGAAGGGTCAGAATGTAATATTACTGGCTTTGAAGATGGGAAGGGGGCCACAGGCCAAGGAACGCAGGTGGCCCCTAGGAGCTGGAAACACGAGGAAATGATTCTCCCCTAGGGCCTCTCAGAGGGAATACAGCCTTGTCAATGCCTTATCTTAGCCAGTGAGACCCACGTTGGACATCCAACTTACAGAATTATTAAAATAATAAATTTCTGCTATTTTAAGCCACTAAGTTTAGAGTAATTTGTTACAGCAGCTACAGAAACCCCACCAGGTGTGGTGACCAAAGGTGAAATGGTATCTGGGAGGGAGAAAAAGCCTTTCTATCATTCCTGATATAGCCTACTTCATATAGGAAATACCTGGCTTTGGCAGAAATGCAAATATTTTTGCTGGTAATTCTTTAGATCCAGTCTGGCTGACAGAATTTACATTTCTGAATTTGTACACTCATTTTGCCCTGGAGTAGAGTACATTCTGGATTGAACACTTAGAACAGTGTTCAGTATAAATAGTGGGTCCCTTAGAAAAATGTGTTGCATAAATAAATGAAGGTGATCAAGGCAGGCTCTGGGACGGATTGTAATTACTCTATTTTAAAGTGCTCTTTAACGGATGTTCTCAAGAACTGCTGACCTTTCTGTCCTTGTTTCTGGCTTATGATGGTCATAGTTCTGTAAAATACAAGGCCAAACCGTATTTTTTGACACTAGTACAAGGCCAAACCGTATTTTTTGACACTAGTAATACAGCTAAATCAGTAAGTAAAAAGGACGCATACAATCTTAATAGGAGAAATAATTATATGATCAACATATTTCAGAATCAGAATATAGATACTTTTCGGTATATATCACAGAAAAAATTCCAATTTGATCAGAGGATTTCTTGATGGCTGTTGATCGATGCACCATCAAGAAACTTCAGTGCAAATTTTACCAAACACATTTATCAAAATGGGGTTCTGTTCATTTCCTCTGCAAACAAATGTTGTTACATTAACCCAGACCACGTAACAAATTGGTTTGCCTGAATATTTACAAGCTATCAACATAAACCAGCCCTGCAACTAAAAATTCAAACATATTTATCTCAAAACCTATTCCTGGTTCAAATTCATCTAGGCTAAGGCTGGAAGACAGGATAAGAATAAAACTGAAATTTATCTGTATAAATAATAAAAATAGTTTGTTTTCTTAATGCTCTAAGTATTTTCCTTATTATTATGGCACATTATCTTTCCTACATGCTACTGCATGGATAGGAGCAGTATTATTTTAGTTGCTGGAGTATCACAGTGTTAAGAATATCTGCTTCTTGTAGTGTCAGGCTTTCATCTGTTAGCTCTTTATTTGGAAATGAAGTCACAAGAATAAAGTCAAGAGTCGCAAATTCAGGACGGGACTGTATAATAAAGTCCCGGACATCCAGGATCCTGAAGAAATAAGATAAAAATAATTTGTGATATGAAAGTTTTATTTTCATGAAGCCTTTAGCTAACATTAGATGATAGCAATATAAATCACAATTCTAATCCTTATTTAAATGTGTTGTAATTTTTAAAATTTACATTATTTCAATGGATGGATTTATATTAGATTACAGATAAAATGTGAGCTTTAACTCTGGAGTGTAGCTTATATTTACTTTTTCTGTAAACAGAGACAATCTTTAGATGAGTTATGCATAAAATAAATGTCAACAATGTTATTATACTAAAAGTGCAGGTTCTACTTCTTTCAGAGTATAAAATATCTTGGCAGCAGGTGACCCAAAAAAAGGTACCCCAGAATGGCCTGTGTCAAGTTCAGTCTATAACTATGAAAGGTTTAAGTCATAAAGACAATTTTTAAAAATTATCCTTTTTTAAAGACCTTCACATATGCCTAGCAATTCAACTCAGATTTTAAATACATCCCTTAAGGAAAAAATGAAATTGGTACATTATTAGTACAACAAATGTATAAATGAATGTTAAAACGACATTTTAAAAAGTTTAAGTACCTGACCAAAAAAAAAAATAAAGTACTTGACAATTATACTTTATCTACATTACAAATTTATATTGTGAAGAGTAAGCTAAGGTAGAAAATTCCAATCAGAATTATCATAATTCTTAAATGATTAAAGTCCAAATAAGGTTTCATTATATTTACAGTATTAAGCCAAGTTTGATCCCACTTCACATGGTTTTAGCAACAGTGCAAAAGTGCAACTTTTAACAATCTAATTTTTGAATAACTGAATTTGCATTAGTATGTTCAAATGCTAAGTATTTCACACAGCTATTATGCTTTTGAAGTATTTTTTCTCTCTCAAAAACTTAAGAAGTGTATTCTTCATTACTCACTCACATAGTTTTATAAAGATAAGTGACCATGTGCTAAATCACAAATGAACTTACCTGTGTGTACTATTGAATCTTTGTATCAAACGACTCCCATCTGCTAATCTGATTTGAATTTTTGTTGTTGGCACAGAATCATCAATAAGAACAACCGCATTAAGTATTGACTTATCCTCCTCTTCTGGGGATGAAGGCGTACTGACTATTTCAGGGGTAAGGCTAAGAAAGAAGAACACGAATCTGAATACATCAGATGCATACACATCTGAATACATAAGATTCAACAAACTGAAGATGATGGAGTAACCACTGAAATCCATCGCTGATTCTCAAGTGTTCCTACCTATGACTTCTGGACCAGGAAAAACATGGCCTCCTTTGAGTCTCCCATACTTCTTCTAACTTCTTTTGTTATATTAAAATTCTTTTGTAGCCTATGATTCTATTTAGCTTATCCAATCTCTTTCAAAAGCTTAACTTTGTGTTCTTTCCTCCCTTATCCCTTTGAAATTCCATGAAGCTGTTTAACACAACAATCTTTACTCAGAAATCTGTGCAACTCTGAGTTAATGTCAAAGAATGACTATGAGGACAGGCAGGCTTGGTTTCAAATCCCAGCTATGTCAACTGCATAAACTTTTAGTAAATTAATCTCTCTGAGTTCCAATTTTATCATGTATAAAATGGGGAGGGGAAATAATATGATGTTATGTAGGTTTGTTATTATCAGTAAGTCCCACAGTGCCTACAATAATATTTCAACAGGTGCCAGCTATTTTTGTACATATCAACACTAAACTACTGGCTTAAACTTACCTAATATTACTTAAAAACATCTGATGTATGTAGTTACTGCTTTATAAAAGAGAAGTAATTTCTATGTGCTAGTGAGGAATGAAGTTTTATATATGGTGATAGATTTATTTTTTAAAAGGTTTTATCTTAGAGAGTGCACACAAGCTGGGGAGTAAGGGAGGGACAAGCAAACTCTACAGTGAGCACAGAGTCCAACACAGGGCTTGATCCCAGGACCCTGAGATCACGACTTGAGCCAAAATCAAGAGTTGGACGCTTAACCAACTGAGCCAACCAGATGCCCCTACGGTAACTAGTTTATCATGAAACTTATTTGATAGGGCATCTTACCATTGGAACTTGATTACTAATGACCTTAGCACCACTTTATCTTAGTGACTTCTAATACTAGCAGAATGAACTGTAATTGTAAACTGAAAGTCATTGTCAAAAAAAAATCCTTTTGGATTAAGAAACGAGAACAAATTAAAAACAAATTTAGCCAAATTCTTTATAGACATTTGTCAAATCTTAATCTTCTCTAAGTTACCTAAAAGGATTATTTAATAGTCTTAATGTCTATTTTTTCAAATACTGAGTTTCAGATGGCATCCTACAGATTATTTTCTTTCGAAAAAAGTAAGAACATATTTATTAGCATATAAGTTCTAGGAGCATTCTTTGCTCATCTTGACTCTTATTCCCACCAATATATTCTCAAAATATACAGTAAGGTAGAAAAATTAACTTGTACTTATTGCTAACACTCCCCCTTTCTTCAGTTTTTTCTTAATACATATTTTAGAATCAACTTCAGAATATATATGATAAAAACATAAAAAAGAAAATGATGATTTGCAATCATTGATCAGGTAGTCTTAAGGAATTTTCTTTCGAGTTTGGAACTGAGGACTTAAACCCTTGACCAGCAAGATGATTCACTATGCCAAGGGTCCGTGTCCCTTACACAGGGAGAGGTACAAAAACCAAAGGGAAGGTACACTAAATGCAAAGAACTTCAATCTTCCTCTGCTCACTGAAACTAGGTGTATACATCATCATCACCATCATTATCATCCTCATCACTACCACATCACAGCCACCACCATGTTTATCAGTTCATTTAAATCATGGTATGAATGAGGGAATCGTGACTTAATAATTAACAGCAAGGATCCAGAAGCCTGATTCCAGGATTCTGACTCAGCCACTTGCTAGATATGTGATCCTGGGCAAGTCACTTAACACCGAGTTTCTTCATCTGCAAAACAGACAACTTGGCAGCACAGTTGCAAAGATTAAGATAATGAGGACATAGAAGCATTTCAAACAATGCTTTTATATAGTTGAAACTTCCTAAAAGGCAGCTATTAGCATTGTAATTCCTATCCTAACAACAACTAGGGAGGGAAAAGTTATCTCTATTAGATGAGATGAGTCAGATGCGGTTTCTGTACTTTGATGCTTTCTATTTAAAACAGATTCTGACAAAAAGAAAGTACCAAGTAAGGATACTAAGTAAGGAAAGCTCTTTTATGTGTTTCTTTATAAGATGTGTGTATGTCAAAATGAAATTATATGGAATAATAACATTTGAGGACAGGAATATATTTTCAAGATAGGTTAGGCCAACCATATCATTTTAAAGGAAAAGAACAGAGTCAGAGAGACTGAAAGACAGGCTCAGAGCCACAGAGATAGGCGGCTGAGCAAGTTGGTTAGTGAGCAATGTATAAAAACACATTTTAAAAAATTACAATAACTTTACTATTTAGCCTTCAAAGTTATACCTGCTTACTACTTAAAACTTTCTCCTTATTCTCCTTAACTGATCAAAATACAATGACATTTTCAAAATACTGTTTGTATGTTTCAAGTATCATATTAAAAGAATTTTTAAAAAGAGGGAATTGATAAAACAAACTTTCTAGACAGACTGGAGGACAGGACATAGGGTGGTTGTAAGAAGAGTGAGTCCCGTGGTCAGGAAGATAAACATCTTCTAATTTAAGAGAGGGCAGTAAAGATGGATTTAATAAACTTTGAGGCTAAGAGGAATATATTGGAAAAGTAATTCTTGTCAGGCTCCATTTTCTCAGGAAAGCTGGAAGCAAAAAGAAATCTGCTGAGATGAGGGCAGGGAACATTTGGGATCAGCCCTTCGAGAGTGGGAGAGGCACAGTTCGCATTCTTAGCATGGGGTACGAACATCCCCAACAGCACTGAACAGCACAGGGGCAGACAAATCCAATGGCTGAACAGTAAGGCAAGGAGCTGCAGAACTGTTGGGATAAGAAAATGAAGCAAATGCAAGAAGGAAGGGGTTAGGCTTTAGAGAAGAGGACCCTTAAGGGTCCAGGGATCAAGATGAAGTCAAAACTCAGGCTTAGTGGCCAGAATGGGTGAGTGGCAAACGGAATCTTTTGGACTGCACAGTGTGAGAAACAGGAAGCGACTGTTCTTAAACAGAGACATTTGCTTCCTCTCGCGATCTGTATCATCATATGCACAAGCTCAAAGCCTACAGCAACAGTCTACTCGTTAGCCCTGCTTATCAAAAATGATTCTGTAATTTTCTAAGTATGTAGGGCTCTATTCCAGCTCCCTGAGCTCATTTTTATGCAGTTGTACCATTTATTGTGCCACTGTACATCTGCAGTTTTGTCCCTATGATTTGCTTGTTCCTATGATACTACATGAAAGATCTGGGTAGAATTTTTATTGCATTTAGGTTTACCCCACAATTATTTGTAATATTGCAGTAAAAAATTAAGTTAGTTTCTATCTGTGTAATGTTCTGTTTGCAATAAGATTGCCAGCTATGGAAGACAATGGAATTATTTCCATTTCTGTTCTGTTTGCTTCTTTTTAATTACTTTTCTGTTCAGTAGTTGCCTGGAAATCTTGGTAAATGAGCCATTTCAGTAAGTTACTTTCTGAACACATGAAGGTTTTGTTAAGTGTTTTATGTGCTGGTTTTCTCTAACTTGATATTCTGATATTCTGATTTCCCTAACTTAAGTACTCTGAAAACAACCAACTTCAGCACATTGCTCTTGCTGCAATTACTTATGACAGACAGGCATGCTTATAGCTGTGATCAAAGATGCCTATTGTTCAGTCTCATCAAGAACCTTTAACAATTTCCCCTTTTGAACCCATGTAATCAGAAAGAGCCAGGATGGCACAATGGTAAAAAGCAGTGTGTGAATCTGAATCCCACAAAATAACTGCTCGCTAGTTCAATCACCTAGGGCACAGTACTGCATTAGCGAATGAAGTAATCACAGGATCTACATCCAAGAATTGTGAAGATTAAGTGAGTTAGTATATGTTTAAAGTACCTACAAGGCCAGGAATGTGATAACTGCTACTGAAGTATTCGGTACTAACATTATCACTAGATTTGCATATCTAATTCCATCAGCAAGGTCTTCAGGGTTCCTGTTTTAATTTTTACTTTCTAGGTTATTTTGCTTTTTTGATTCTCAAAGAAAAGTCACACTGAGTAAAGACAAGTATTTTTCTCACTTTAGGGTTTTACCTTCCAAGTTTTTGTCCTTCTCCACTAAAAGCCTTGAACCTCAATCTAGGTTTTATGTACTCTTGATCCTGATGGTCCTCCATATCCAAATTCACGTGGCCACCATGAACAAGCCGCTGAAGCTCCAAGGGAATCTCTCTTTTAAAAAGGGGAAAAGGTTTTAGTTAATGTAAAAAAAAATTAATCTACACTACTGACATTACTATAATCAAGTTGTGAGCTATACTGGAAAACAGCACCTTTTGCTTAAATTATAATTTGAAAATTTCCATGATGATTGATTAGTCCCTATAGATATTTTCTTCTTCAAGTTGTATCAAATTATGATACCTCTAACTTTGCTTTCCTTTTCCAAAATTGCTTTGGCTATTTAAGGTCTTTTGTCATTCCATACAATTCTAGGATTATCTGTTGTAGTTCTGTGAAAAATGCTGTTGGTATTTTGATAGGGACTGTATGGTAGTACAGATATTTTCACAAAATTTGTTCTTCCAACCCATGAGCATGGAATGTCTTTCCATTTCTTTGTGTCATCTGAGGTATCACCTCATACCTGTCAGAATGGCTAAAATCAAAAACACAGGAGGTAAGTGTTGATGAGGATGAGGAGAAAAAGGAACCCTCTTGCATTGTTGGTGGGAATGCAGACAGGTACAGTCACTGTAGAAAATAGTACGGAGGTTCCTCAAAAAGTTAAAGTCACTACCTTATGATCCAGCAATTACACTCCTGGGTATTTACACAAAAAATACAAGAACACTAATGCAAAGGGATGACATGCATCCCTGTATTTATAGCAGCATTATTTACAACAGCCAAAATATGAAAGCAGCCCGTGTCTGTTTGATGAATGGAAAAGATTTGCCACACACACACACACGCACACACACACAAGAATATTATTCAGCCATAAAAAAGAATGAAATCTTGCCATTTGCAATGACATGGATGGAACCAGTGTATAATACTAAGCAAAATAAATCAGTCAGTCAAAGAAAGACAAATACCATATGATTTCACTCATATGTGGAATTTAAGAAACAAATGAGCAAAGGAAAAAAAAGAGAGATCAAGAAACAGACTCTTAACTACAGAGAACAAACTCATGGTTATCTTAGGGATGGGTGTGGGGGAATGGGTTAAATAGGTGAGGGGATTAAGGACTGCCCTTGTCCTGATGAGCACTCAGTGATGCACAGAATCATTAAATCACTATATTGTATATCTAAAATGAATATAACACTGTATGTTAACTATACTGGAATTATAATTTTTAAAAAAGTTGCATCACCTCATTCCTATATAGGGACGTTTTGCTGTCACAATGATCTTGGGAGGGCTTTTAGCATTTAGAAAGCCAAACTGCAAGATAGCAATTTATACCTAAATAAGCACTAGAAAATTCCTATAAGGACATAATAGTTAATACTGATATTTATTTCTAAACTCTGTGGAAGAAATTTTGAAAATGGATAGGTGGTCTTTGATCGTTGTGAGATTCTAGAGAGCCATTCAGGGTTGTGATCCAGATACAGGAAGTGCTGCCACTGGGATTCATCTTGCCTAATTAAGTCTTGTCTTGGGTTCCATAGAACCACCGAATGCCCTGCCAGAGTTGTGCCTGGATGACACCAGTGTCTGTAATGTCTGATCCTAAAACTTAAAGCTTAGAGTCTGTTTTCCAAAGAAGCAAAATACCTTTTTTTGGTGGGGGGGGGGCATTTTATTAATATACTCTAAAATTTTCAGGAATACGTGTACCATATAAACTGAGAGAAGACTGTACTTTGTTTTGTTTGGAACATTATCAACATTATCAAGTCCCTGACTGCAACACCACTGACAGTAATTACGTTGCCAACCTCACATACCTCATTTTTTATGTTTTTATGTTTGTCACATTTTCTTGAGAAAGGCTGGACTGCACATAGGTGCAAACTATCTTATTACTTTTATTATGCTCTGGTGTGGCCAGACCAAAGCATTTATAAACTGAAATACATAAAATTTTATGATAAATTATTTTATTTCAATATATTTAAGATGAAATTTTTATCTTTTTTTGGGAAGATACTACTCATGGACAGATTATATTATCTATGAGTTCTTCGAGGACAGTGAAGATGGTGTTACTCAATATTTGTCATAAGTACAGGGCAGTGATTCTACAGTTGACAACCACTGTCTGACTTCAATCATTTTTTCAAGGAATCTTTTCAAAAATTGTTCTTGATCATAATTTATACTTCAGGATATAGTAAAAAAACAAAACAAAAACAAATCCTCTTTTAGGACACCAGGACTGCTTGGACACTGCCCACAAAGATTATGGTTTATTTTCATTTAAGAATAAATGAGTTTTGATCTACATTATAATACAACCATCATCAATACGCTCTTGTCTACTAACATCTTGAAATAAGCATCAATTCCAACAGCAGTGCTGATCTTCCCTTAGCAGATGAACAAACACCTCCCTTAACCAGTCTCTCCCAGCTCTTCCCAGTGACTGCAGGTTTCCAAGTCCACGACACCGACTTAAACTATTATTTCCTTATATTTACCACCACAGCATACTGCCTCCTAGGACAGCTTCCCACCTTTCTCAAATGACTTCAGCATATTGCTTATAGCATTTCTTGCCATTTTTTGGTATCTTGGCCTTATCTTTGTAGAATTCAAATCCAGATTTTATGCTACTGTTTCACCTCCACTGCACTTCAGCTACTCTCCTTGGATATATTTGCATCACATGGAAATGTCCCAGCATCAGTTCCTGAATGGAGTATAACCTTCTACTCCAGTCCCTTCACTGCTTCTTAAAATCTCCAGTTCATCATCAACCTTCTGTTTGGTTGTATTTCTACTTAGGAATGATTGCATTGTCAGCCAGTGAAAGCATGATGCAGAAAAGCTTTTATAATCCTAACAAAATCACTGGATTTTTCATCATCTAGCAAGAAGAGCTGAGCTATGATGTTCTTTCCATCGGTCAGAGCACTGTAAATCTAGTTGACTTTCACAAATCATAACTTCAAAATAACCTGAAATCTTCAGCCAGCAGTCATGCCACTTTAAAAAATTTCTAATATAATGTGCTGAATTTCAGGCACACACACAATGAAAGGCATCCTGTTAACAGTGAGTGGGACAGTGGCTCAGTGGGGAGGCAGCTACAGGCTAATCAACTGTATTGGTTTATTACATGAAGATGTTTCTTCTCAGAATGGACCATTGCTTGATCATATTTTGAAAGTAACCAGTGTCAACTGCCCCCTCCATCAAATTAAGAACCAAAGACTTATGAATAGCAACATGTCCTTTAGATACTTAAAAATACTCTTCCCCCGCAGCAATCACTTATAAAATACATTCCAGTATCTTAAGAAAAAAAGTCCCCCCGTAAGTAACAAATAGAATACAAGTAAAATATCTTACCCTCTTTTAACAGACTCCAGAAATTGAGCATTTGGTGGGTCATTATAAGGTCTCAGTTCTCCATCATCTAAACTGAAACCATTGCTCCATAGTTTAAGCAAAATCTGAACCTTTTGAAGATAGGAAAAAAGATAAAGAAATAAAGGAATCCACCTGCATCAAGTAATTTTAAGCTTCAAATCTTGTGTGGTATTTCACAACATATTCACAACATAAACCACTTACTTTATTTAAAATGCAGTGTTATTCATATTACTTTAGTTACTGTTAAAATAAGGATCCAAATGAAAGCAAGTGTATTTGTTCAGCAGATTTGTATGTGGCTTAACAAATCGACAATGGCTGAAATGCCAAAGCTAGATCCTGGCCTTGATGTACAATTATTCTGGTTCATTGAGAAAAATGAAAGCAATGAGAGCATCCAGGTGCTACTCCACATCCATTTTTCTCTTTCAACTGTACCTATATTCTTTTCTGCTACACAGGGCTTAAATATTTATGTCAAGGGGTAAGCCAGAATTTCAGTGACCCCCTAAGGCGAAAGTAAACATGTTTAAATGAAATTATAATTCCAAATTTTAAAACACAAAAACAAAGAATGATCTTAGGAGTTTCCCTGTTTACAACTCAGCTAATTCTCTGACAGTACACTACTTACATACTACTGTATGTAAATAAAGCTCATTCTGACAGTGAATCATATATTCTTTCAACATATAGAAGATATTTACAATTTAAGTGCAAGGCACAACTGAGGTGCAAAATATAAAACCTGAGACTAAAGCTTACACATTAGTCATTTTAAAATCCATATTTCAAAAAATAACAGAAAAATATATACAGATTATATTTATATCACTAATTTCTAAGTTTAAAAACAGTAATAACTAGAGGCAAATATCTAAAGCTTTTCATTTTGGTTACTGTACCTACATCTTGCAATTGATTTTCTCCATAGATGTATTCAGATCGCTTACAAAAGGAATTACCCAATCTGTATCCTCCACCTGTAAATGACTGAAATACACAGCAAATGAGTTAAAAATTCACTATGGTTTATAGGGCAAAATGTTATGATAATGTGTGATATATTTGAAAACCAGATCAACTACAATTAGCCAAACTAGCTTATACTTTCCAGGAAAATTTTATATTAAAATGAAGGTTTTATGTTACAGAGGGGTATACTCAAGGAAGAAACTATGTTTCTCCCCACAAAAACATTAGGGACTCCAAAATTGAAATAATTTAGGCCATTCTTAAATTTAAAGATATAATCATATACCAAAATATATATTTTAAAGTATAAAGAGATTTTAAAAAGCTACCACTAATATTTTATGTTTTATAATAAATTTTATAATATTTTATGATGTTTTATCATAAAAATTATGTTTAAAACATATTTCACAAAGTAAGTAACAGTTAAACAGTATAAAGGAAGAATTTTGTAAATAGGTATAAAGTACCCTGAAGTTACCTTTGGATGTGAGAAAATGACAGAACTGTAAACATACATGGTATCAATGTCAAGCCCTGGTAAGAGGATGAAAAGACAAGCTACAATCTAGAAGAAAATATCTGTAATCCATATATTTGATAAAGGACTCAAAACTATTAAAATATATAAAGAATTCTCAAAATTCAACAGAACAATCCAATCTGAAAATAGGCCGAAGTCATTTTACTGAAAGGGATATGAAAGATAATGGAAAATAAACACAAGAAAAGATGTTCAATATCACTAGACATTAGGAACATGCAAATTAACATCACTGGCCATTAGGAAAATGCAAATTAAAACCGCAATGATTTATAACTACACACTTATCACAATAGCTAAAATTTAAAATACTGACAATACCAAATGCTGGCAAGAATGGAGAAATTGGATCTGTCACTCGCTACGGAAAAGAGATTGGCATTTTCTAAGAAACCAACATATACTTAGCAAATGACCCAGCAACTGGACTCTTGGGCATTTATCCCAGAGGAATGAAAACTAATATCCATACAAGAACCTGTATACGGTTGTTCACAGTGGCTTTATTTGTAAAAGTTCCAAACCGGAAACACCTCTAATATCCCTCAATAAGCAAATGGTTAAACCAATTGTGTGGTTCATCCATACCATGGAGGGCTATCAGGAATACAAAGAATGAACTACTGAGACACTCAGTAATTCTGATGACCTCCAGGGCATTAAGCTGAGTGGAAAAAGCCAATCCCTAAGGTCACATACTATATGATTCTATTTGTATAACATTCTTAATATTAAAAAAATCACAGAGATAGAGAACAGATTAAGGTAGCAAGAGGTTAAAGATGATGGGGAGAGGGCTGAGGGTATGACTAAAATGGGGTACACCATGAAGGAGATCTTTGTGATGACAGAACTGCATCTTGATTGAGTTGACAATTATACAAATCTTTGGATGTGAGAAAATGACAGAACTGTAAACATACACGGTATCAATGTCAAATCTTGGCTTTGATACTGGACTACAATTATGTTAGCTATAACTGTTAGAGGAAACTGGGTGAAAAATACACAGGACCTGTGTTCTTTCTGTAATTTCACATGAATCTATAATTATTAAAAAAAAAAGTAAATAGAAAGGTTTCACAGAGATGTAAAAACTGCTACAACTTTCAATCATTAATAGAAATGCTATAATCTTATAAAAACAGAGTAAATGCTTAAAATAGACATATATAGTTAGAAAAACAATGTCTACAAATAATATAAAAATCTATAGAGAATACATCTATATACCTATATCTATATATATAAAATTTAGTTTTTAAATTTAGCACTTACCTTAGATTTGTTATCACCAGAAGCTCTTGTGGCTTCATTCAGAGGGACAGCCCCATGTTCTCTTGCCTCTTTGAAAAGTTCATTCACAATTTTTCCAGTTGAAGGTCGAACTATATGTAATCCACTGTATTCATGTTCACTTGAATAGAACCTTTAAACATTAAAGTTCATGAACAGAAACTTAGAAAACAAACATAACTCCTTTAAATTAAAAGGCTACAGAGTCTTAGGGAGTAACTTTATTTAAAAAGAGCCATGTGAATCATGAGAGATTATGGACTCTGAAAAACAATCTGAGGGGTTTGAAGTGGCGGGAGGGGGTGGGAGGTTGGGGTACCAGGTGGTGGGTATTATAGAGGGCACGGATTACATGGAGCACTGGGTGTGGTGAAAAAATAATGAATACTGTTTTTCTGAAAATAAATAAATAAATAAATAAATAAAAAAAGCCAATGTGGTAGGCAGTAGATGATCTGACATTTGATGAGAAGCTGCTAAGGTGGCACATGGATTTTGGAAAGTTCTGAGGATATGATTAGGTGAAAGTGGAGAAAAAAATAAGTGCCTTTTAACATAGACACAAAATTTAAGTAGTAATAAACTATTGTTTCTTACATTGTTTCTTTAGTGAGACTAAAATTGAATGCTCAAGTTCTTAATAAAAAAATTCTTTATTCTTTTTTGTACATGACATAAAAGTGAATTAATAAAGTTAAAAGTTTGATGCAAAAAAAAAAAAAAAAAAGCCATATGGGGGCGGCGCCTGGGTGGCTCAGTGGGTTAAAGCCTCTTCCGTAGGCTCAGGTCGTGGTCCCACTGTCCTAGGGTCGAGCCCCTGCATCGGGCTCCCTGCTCGGTGGGAGGCCTGCTTCTCCTTCCCCTACTCCCCTTGCTTGTGCTCCCTCTCTCCCTGTGTCTCTCTCTGTCACATAAATAAATAAAATCTTAAAAAAAAAAAAAAGAACAGAGATATATCTATGTCTAGAATCAAAGCTTTATCACTATATAGTTTTTATCACAAAATTTACATTTAAAAAACACATAGTGGTGTTCCAGTGCCTTCTACACAAATACAACTCCCCTTGGCTTTCAAGGTTGTCCATAATGTGGCTGCATCTAGGACTGGCTACATAATTTGTGGGGCCCACTGCCAAATGAAAATGAATGTCAATTAATAAATTTTATTTTATTTTTAAAAATTATTTATGTATTTTAGAGAGAGACAAAGAGCAGGGGGAGCAACAGTGGGGGAGAGAGAGAAAGAGAGAGAATTTCAAGCAGATTCTGCACTTAGCCCAGACTCCGACAGGGGCTCAATCCCACAACCTTGATATCATGACTTGTGATGAATTCAAGAGCCTGTGGCTCAACTGACTGAGCCATCCAGGTACCACTCTAAATTTTAGATTATATAAGAAGCTAAGAGCAAACAACAAAAAGGTGGTAAGAATGCTCTGGATTGAGATTTAAAACAGGCATAATCAAGAGGAATGCATGGCCCTTGGTTAGATACCAAATCCAAAAAAGGCTTGAAGACATATTTGACTATGGACTACATATTAAATGATTTTATGAAATTACTGTTCATTTTCTAAGGTGTAATATGTTATCAGGGTTAAAAAGGGTATGTGCTTCTTCTTAGGAGATGCAAGCTGAAGTATTTAAGGATGAAATATTATGATGGCTGCAATTTGCATTCAAATAATTGAGTAAAAGAGCACTTGCATGAATGTAATGTTGTAACATGCTAACAACTGGTGAATACAGGTGAAGCATATATTGCATATATTTATTGTACTAATCTTTTGATTACCTATGGGTCTGAAAACAAAAAGTTTGGGAAAAATTAATATTCTTTCTTCTCATTCAGGTCCAAAGAGGTATGTCATTTTTATCTCCCCTACAGAAAAAAGGAAGTGGAAAGTGACACACAAAAAAGAAGGATGATTTCTAGTGAATTTTTAAATTTCTGGTAAAAATGATAGACTTTCTGCGAATACAACGTAATGGAAAAATTCGAAATTTCTCCCCAGTAAGGAGATTTGCAGTATTAAAAAGACATTAATAGGGTGCCTGGGTGGCTCAGTTGATTAAGCTACTGCCTTTGGCTCAGGTCATGATCCTAGAGTCCCGGGATCGAGTCCCGCATCAGGGTCCCAGCTCCGTGGGGAGTCTACTTCTCCCTCTGACCTTCCCTCTCACACTCTCTCTCACTTACTCTCTCTCAAATAAATAAAATCTTAAAAAAAAAAGACATTAATGAAAATATTCCTAAAAACAAGAAAATTCATTTTAATAAAGTATACCTGGCTCTTGAATCCTCATTGCTGGTTCTTTTACTAGTTTGGGTATTTTAACAATAACAAATACTATACAGAGATCACTTATTAGATGTGTCATCATTTAGTGAAAACATAGACAGGTTCTTGAAGTTCTAGATTCTTCTTCTTTTTTTTTTTTTTTTCCAGATTATATTTATTTATTTGAGAGAGTGAGAGAGAGAGCCTGAGTCAGGGTGGGGGTTGGGGGATGGGCAGAAGAAGAGGGAGAAACAGGCTCCCCACCAAGGAGGGAGATGGATGTGGGGCTCAACCCCAGGACCCTGAGATCATGAATTTAGCAAAGATAGAGGCTTAACCGACTGAATCACCCAGGTGCCCCAGGTTCTAGATTCTTAAATGGAGGGCAAAAGGCACATAGGGGCTCCATGAGTGGGTTTTCAGAAACACAAATCCTTAAAAACAATTGACAAAATTGTGCATAAATGCTGTTTTGTGGGGAGAGGGGCTATAACTTTTGTCAGATCCTCAATGCATGCTATGATGCAAAAAGAACCACTGTGTCTAAGAAAAGTACTATTCAGTGTATGTGTCTTTATGATGTCCACCGAAGTATTAGGTATTTAAGATAACTTTTCTGTTTTTTTCTTTCTTTTTTAAGATACTACTTATTTGTCAGAGAAAGAGAGCACAAGCAGGGTGAGTGGCAGGGCAGAGGGAGAAGGAGGCTCCCCACTGAGCAAGGAGTCTGTTGTGAAACTCAAACCCAAGACCCTGAATCAAAGTCAGATGCTTAACTAAGCCACCCAGGCATCCCAACTTTTCTGTTTCTTTTAGCTTTCTGACTACTACCATTTTAGGAGTATTATCTAAATAATATTTATTTTAGAAATCATAGTTTTAAAGAAAATTCCCAAGACCATTTAAAATAATTTAGAATTGGTGAACTAAAAAGAAATACAGTGTTTACAACCAAAACAAAACTTACCTTTGAGGTGGTGTTCGTGGGCTTTTAAAGACTGTAGCTTTAGGTCTATCAGATTTGGAAGATTTGCATTTCACTTCATCTTCATATAATTCTGCCAAGGCCAACTACAAAACAACAAATTTGTTATAAAGTGTAATAGTAGGACTAAGCTATTCTACAAAAGTAGATATTATGACTAGAACATTTGATTGTGTAGTATAAATTTCTAATGAGAAATAAAGGGTGCTGTTTCAGATGACCCTCTTCCAAAATAAAACCAATGTATCTCTCACTTGATAAAATTAACCAAAATACTGGAATATATTGAAGTTACAATAACTGCTTAATTATTTTCAATTAATTATTTAACTGTTTCAAAAACTGTATTTGGTAACAGATCATTTTGAAATTGAGCCTACAATTTTCCTAGAATTAAAAAAAAACAGTTGAAGATGTTTCACACTGTCAGCCTGCTCTCATCAAATCTCATAAAATTTTTTTCATTTAGCTGTTCAAGTTTTCAAAACCAAGCACATAAAATAATTTCAAAATTATTCTATTTAAAAGTCTACATGACACATAAATTTCATCAAGTATGGGAACATGAACTTTTAAAAATATAAGACAATGTGTTACATATATGGTTTACATAAGTTGTAGAAAGTAATATTACCAAATTATGCATTCTAAATATATGGCTGGGTACCTTTAAAATGAAATAAATACAATACAGTTCTTGAAATTGGACTCTTGAAAAGTCATCCAAATATTTCAGCACTAAATTATTTTGTTCCATCTTGGACAATTCAAAAACTTCTCTCAATGCTCCCGTAATTGGCATGATCATAATTTCCAGAAAATCTTTTGGGAAAAAAAAAAAACAAAAAACAAAATCCCCCCTAATAAACAGATAAAGTGCTCCTTCTAGAAATTCAAGAGATATGAAAACTACATCCAGGGCTTCTTTGCTTAGAAGGAAAAGAATTGGGACAAAGTCAATTCTTTGAAGATTCTATTAGGCAACTTTTAAAACATCCACACATGAAAAACAAAAACAAAAGAATTAATTTTCCTCCCTAATTTTTACTCTCTATCCCATTCCTATACACCTCCATCAACTTTTCATATTTCTCACATGGCAATTTTGTTAGAAATCCCAATTATGAAAGTGCTTTGTAATCTAAAAGAACTGAATTAAAATCCTAACTTGGGCTCCTATGGTGTGTCTTGGACATGTTATTTAACTTCTCTGAGCCATGGTTCCCTCATCTTTAAATGTCTGTTTAAAAAAATTATCCTAAAGTATCACTTTAAGTATCACAGAATGCATGTAAAGCACAAGGCAAGTGCTCTATTACTGGAAGATATTAAAAAATGTTTAACAATGACTATTATCAGTGTTTCATTTGCCTCAAGATTTCCTTCTTCAGTGTTATCTACATATTATAGTCTCTTCCCCACCCTAACCCCTTGAAAATGAAACAAAACAAAACAAATGAGACGGAGACGGACATTCTGCCTGACTACCTGAGTTCAACGTTTTCAGAAATTTTACCTCCTTGAAATCTGTTACAAACAGTATTCCTTTATGAAAGTTCCTCCTGAGCTGATTACTTCAGCTCTATGACTTACTTTTACGTGATTTCTAATCCCATCAATGGAAATGGTACCTATATTGCAAAGGCACTTCAGCCATCCTTCACAAAGCCTTTTCTAGTTTTCTTAACTAGATGATATTTCTTTCCTAACTCCTCATAGTATATGCTAGTCTATTATTAACATTTATATTAAACATTATATTATCATTGCTTACGTACTTTTCTCACTATTTTATCCCTCCTATTATAATTTAGGTTTCCTAGATTGTTTCTAATATAATACTTCATGGATACCCAACAAATTCATGATGAATTATGTAGATAATAAATAAACCTGCAGATTTTTAAAAATTTATTTGACAGCATGAGAGAACATAAACACAGGGAAGGGGAGGGGCAGAGGGAGAAGCAGAGTCTCAGATGAACAGGGGACTGGACTGACGTGAGGTTTGTTTGATCTGAAAGCAGACACTTAACCAGCTGAGCCACTCAGGCGCCCCAAGCTGTAGATTTTAAAGCTGAGATTACATCTTCTATATAGTTTATACCTTGTTTGTTTTTTGTTCAAGACTTGTACAAATCCTATCAATCAAGTAATTTTCTTCTGTAAAATAAATTAATAAAGCAAATAATGTGTTTTGATTGTATGAAATATAGATTAACAAAATATTATATATATTCACAAATTAGGAATATGGAGAAAGCTGTAATTGAGCAGGGAGTCCACCTAGTTGAAAAGGTCTTAGTTTTTAATGATGCATTACTAAGATGAAAATGAATGATATTTAGAGGGAAGGAATGCTGGGATTCATGATGTCCCTGCAGCATCATATGGTATAAATTCATCAGTAACTATTACAAAGAAATTCAATTTATATTAGTTGACACAGCAAAGATACCACAGAAGAGGAAACGATTATTTAAACTGATCAAAATAAACTAAAGTACTAGTTAAAATGTACAGAACAACAACTAAATATTAGTCAAATAAAGAGACAAGAATATGAGCACCGTGAAGTAATGAATCACTGTGAATTATCAGGACAGTGTGTCCTTTAGGTTAAACAGTTAGATTATGAAGCTATTTTGATTATGCAGGAGGAATAAAATACATAAGTACTGATGACCTTTGCTCTAGAATTCGAAATGTGAAGAACATGAAAAGAAACCTGAAAGCAAAGTAACTGAGAAGGAGAAAATCAAGTATATAGCAAAAGATATAAAACTACGGAATTCTCATTCCTAGAGTGACACCTGCCCAGAAGGTATTATACGGATTTTTAAAAAAATATAGAATAGCAACATCCGCGTCATCTGGGAACCTCTGAAAATGCAAATGCGCCAGCCTCACCCCAGACCAAATGAATGAAAACTCAGGTAGGGCCCTGCAATCTGTGCTGCATCAAGCCTTTCAGATGATTCTGATGCACGCTAAAATTGAGAACCAAGACTGTGGACTACTGATGTCCAACAGGATTAGGATACTCGTGGCAATTGTAACACAGTATCAGACATTCTTATTCTTTTCTCACTTACAAAATGCCACTGTTTATCTCACCCCATCCTAACCCTAATAAGTACTGAAGTCTATCACTAATTACCTACCAATGCCAACTTGTATGGAAATATAGAATTAAAAACAGAAATCTTTTCCTTTTGATATTATTCTGGAGGAAAACTGGGACAGAAGCATATACTAAATATGTTAACCAACTACGAAACCCTTGAGTATAGATGGACTGAGGACAACCAGGAGAGAGAAAGGTCTCCGAAAACATTCAAAAAGACTAAAGAACACTTAGGTTTTTAGGGCAATCACTGTCACTAACAATACCATCCTAAGCCTTCCCATTGAATATTTACCAATTTGGGGGGATGAAGCGAGCTATGATCTGCTCTTGGTTTGATACCCACAGGAGATTTGTGCAGTTTGTAAGTCAGAGGCTCACAGTGCTGGGAGGCTTTCTGGGAGATAACCATCCATGTTCCTCCTGTGCTAAATGAGGAAATGTCTCCTGATTTAGATGCTGAAAAACCCTACACTGCCTAGCAGCAAAGATATACATACTCAGGGGGTATCTTTTGCTTGTTCCAATTAGTAAAATATCGCCCTTTTCCTCTATAATACTGTGAATGACTGACTCTTAGAGCAAGCTGTCCAGATAGAAGTACTTACTGAAAAGTATACTTACACATGGTAGATAAAACAGTAACAAGATAATCAAAGAGTAATCACTATTAAAAAAACTAGTCAGGGAGAAGAATATTATTCATTTCCTTTAAACCTACTCTATTTCTTTTAAACATACTTTATTTCTTCACACATCATCACTTTGGTTGTTTCCAGGTTTCTTAGCAAGTTCTTCAGATTCTTTTTAAATTCCAAAGGAAACATTACCAACACTTAAAGTATCTGATATCCAAATCACATCTATAAGAAATTAGTTGTCTATCTACCAACCTAACTACCAGAAGTAGATAAGTAATTAAAAACAAACAAAAAAAAAAACCCCAGGGCACCTGGGTGGCTCAGTCAGTTAAACGTCTGCCTTTAGCTCAGCTCATGATCCTGGGGTCCTGAGATCGAACCCCACAATGGGGTCCCTGGTCAGCAGGGAGCCTGCTTCTCCCTCTTCCATTAAATCTGCCTGTGCTTTCTCTCTCTCTGTCAAATAAATAAATAATATGAAAAAAAAATCTGCATCCTCTAACTGATAGTGAAGATGAAGGCATTCTTTCAAGGGACATTTACCAAAATATCTCCAACCATTAATCATATATTAATTTGCTGGATTAAGTCTGTAAATTTGCCAAGCATTAGGCAATCACTAGCTAAGCTGCTCTCATTTCTCACTTGAAAAGAATAGAATGAAATTAGACAAAGAATATGAAGTTATATAGTTTTAACAGATGAATTAGAATGGGCTAACCAGTTTAAAGTTACAGTATTTTTCTCCTTTAAAGAAAAGGAACCAAATATTTACCAAGCAACTATAGAGCCAGGATAATATGGGAGTGCATGGGTACTTTATGGACATTTCATCCTTGACACTACCAAGATCACCCCTAGTTTATAAATAAAGACACTGAGGATCAGAGAGGTTAAGACACTTCTCTTACATTCACAAGCCTACTAAGTGACAGGACCAAGATGCAAACAGAAGTTGAGTCTAACCAGAAACTCCATTTCTTCCCAACCTGCCATGTTCCCTCTTAGTGATGATAGTCTTTCCATAGAAAAGATAAGGCAGATGGTAGCTTCCTATTTCTTGAATCTGTTTACTACTACTGAATTTACTTAAAAGCACTGGAATTATTCTGCATTCAATTCATCTTTTAACTGCCACTAAGCTCTCTATTCTTGACTTCTTCATTTTATGTACTGCTTAATTTGGCATTCAATCATACTCCACCTTAAGATGTTATGGTCAATATCATCATATATTATTTCTGCAAAAAACAGAAATGCCTTTACACTTCAATCCCCTTCCACAGTGTCCAGCACCAACTATACATTTGATGTCCTATTCATCTCTGCATTCCTGGAGTTTAGCAGTATGTTGCATGGCAGGTGGTCAAATCTTGTTCAGAGAAGTAGAATTAAAGGTGTAACTGTAACAGAACTTTTCTATCAGGACAGATTCGGTGTCATTTACTTTTAATTAATTACCCAGTTCCTTATGATTGTTTACTTGTTGATTTTATCAATGGTCTTATGAGACAGGGGAAAAAAGCCTCAGTGAGCAAAGCAGCGTTAAGCATCTGAAAAAGCGAGATTTGCTGCATCCGTATTTAGCTCACTAATGTCACCATGAAATTTTATTTCGCTGTTTCTTTTGTGCAATGTTTCATAGACGGTAGCTTTGACAACTAGGCATGCAGCTGTAGGATGGAATACTTTAGCTCACACTTTTAAAAGGGAAAAGCTATCTGATAAAAAGGAACCATTTTTATATAAAAGCAATCCAGACAGAAACAGCATCCAAGACAAGAAAGAGCAAACCAGCCCACATTACTGCTTATAAAGTGATCCTCATTTCTCACGGGCACGGTAAAGCTTTCTTCTACAGTAAGTCTCCTAAGGAAGTACCAACCAGTGAACCATTCAACTGACCCCAACACAATGCCATTCTAAACGAACAGATGCTTCTTAAAATGCAAATCGGGTGGAGGGGGAATGAGACCGGGGCAAAAGAGAGTTGGGCTTTGGCACTTGTCTCCTCGAGAAGCACTGTTCCATGCACCGCCCTGAAGAGACCTGCGATGCCGGAGTCACAATTCAGTCCCCAGGTGGGGTCTGGCAAAGGCTCAGCCGAGGCCAGCAGCGGACTCCGACACGCACCCCTCCGCGCAGTCACCCGCCGCCGCGCCCCGCCCTCGGCCGGTCGTCCCACCTGCAGATCCCGCGCGCTCGGGGGCCGCGGCCCAGAAGACCTCTCCTGCTCCCCCGGTTCCGGGCCGCCACCTTCCGCCATCTTTCACCGGCTCGCCGGCGCCTGCGCCGACGCATCCTCCGCGCCTTCCGGGGTCGGTTGCCTAGCAACCGCGGGAGGGGTGGTGCCTACGTTCCCCCACTTCCGCACTTAAGGGGCGCGCGTCCCCGTCTTCCGGCGCCAGCCGTCCCGTTCTGTATCTCTCTTTTCCTTAAAGGAAACTGGCTCAGAGAATTTCACCTCAGGGACCATCTACGTAAACCTTGTGCTCTCTTTTCAGCACGCCTGAAGGCACTGTAGGCCGCTCTAGAGGGCAGCGCAGACTTACAGGTTCTTAAAACTCAACAATGAAAGCATCTTCCGGATGCATCGTCTGATACAAATTGCAAACTTATTTTTCTAGTCTTGGCCAAATTCTCTCATCTTCCCTTCCAAAGACTGGGTGGGTGGTACGTCGCCGTCAATGCGTGAACTGGTGTTGAGGATGGAAAACATCGTTAAAGCTCTTTGTAATCAGAGCTGGAGATTGGTTAAGCCCTCTCCTTTAATCTGAGATTTGTTTAAACTCCTGCCTTATTCCAGGCATTTTTATGTCTCAGCGATGTAAAGGTTGAAAGAGGAGCCCTGGTCACTACAAAGCTCACAATCTAGTGGGGAAAAGAGAGATGTAAAAGATAATAAAATTCAATTTGCAAGAGAGCTTTGCATTAAATGTTATGAATGAGATGTGGGGTGTGAAAGAGGATATTCTTTTGGTGCCTGCTGGGTGCAGGATGCTAGGTGCATTCCTTGTGTGATCTCATCTATCTCCCTGTTAGTTAAGCATTGCTATTACCGTGTTATACCCAAGGAAATCAGATGATAAGTAACAGCTAGATTCACCTGTTGTGAATGGCAGTACCAGATACCAAGCCTGGCATTTGTTGTCCCAGGCTTCTTCTTCTTTTTTTTTTTTTTTTTTTTTTTTTTAAGATTTTATTTATTTATTTGACAGAGAGAGATCACAAGTAGGCAGAGAGGCAGGCAGAGAGAGAGGAGGAAGCAGGCTCCCTGCTGAGCAAAGAGCCCGATGGGGGACTCGATCCCAAGACCCTGAGATCATCATGACCTGAGCTGAAGGCAGAGGCTTAACCCACTGAGCCAACCAGGCGCCCCCAGGATTCTTTTTAATACAACTATCTGCCCTAGAAATCCCTGGTTCTTCTTTAAGTCCCATAGAGCCAAGACATTTTGACTGACCTTAAAGGAAAAGTGTTTTCTTTTTTCCTTTCTTTTCTTCCTTCCTTCCTTCCTTCCTTCCTTCTTTTTTGTTTTTTAAACGGTTTTATTTATTTGTCAGCGAGAGAGAACACAAGCAGGGGAAGCAGGAGGCAGAGGGAGAAGCAAGTCCCTGCTGAGCAAGGAGCCTGTTGTGGGACTCCAGCCCAGGACCTGGGAATCATGACCTGAGCTTCATGAAGCAGACGCTTGACCTACTGAGCCACCCAGGTGCCCCAGATAAGTGTTTTCAGCAGACTTTGAACCAAAAGGGACCATAGGGAATGACATTGGGTTGAGATACCATGTCCTTGTTGATGAAGTACTACGTGGTTGAAGCTTAGAAGAAATGACAAAAGATAATGGGTTGTAGGGTACAGACCTAGATAGGAGATGTAGGCTTAGGATAGATTCTGAAAGATCCTGCCTTAGTGAAGAGATTGAACATTACCTCTGAGCCAGTAATTCTCAAATGCTGCTGCACATCAGAGCCCACATTAGAACTCCCTCCTCACCCTCCCCACCTAACCCCAGAAATTCAGATTTAATTTGTATGGGATAGGACTCAAGTTCATACTTTTTGTTTTAATTTTCTGTCTTTTTTTTTTTTAAGATTATTTATTTATTTATGTGACAGATTGAGAGAGAAGGAGAGAGAGAGCACGTGCACACAGGCAGGGAAGAAGCAGAGGGAGAGGAAGGATTGATATGGGGCTTGATCCCAGGACTCTGGGATCATGACCTGAGCTACAGGCAGATGTTTAACTTACTGCACCACTCATGTGCCCCAAGCTCATATTTTTTAAGATGCTCCGCAAGTAGACTTTGCTTCTAGCCATGACAGTGTAGACTTGTCTTCCCTCTCCGAACAATGAAAAAATTAGACAAAGTACATGAAACTATTGTTTTTGGATATTGAGTAACAGGAAGTACAGGTCTGTGATATCCCAAAGAAGGGAAATAAGCAAGGTAAGCTGTGTTTGCTCTGGCTTTCTGCCCAAAACACTCACACAGTGCTGGTAGGAATGGAGAATAGCACAGCCCCTTGGGGAGATAGTTTCTTCTAAAGTTGAAGATTTGATTATAAGACTTAGCATTTCCACTCCTAAGATTTACGCTAAAGGAATGAAAACATGCTTACAAAAATATTTGCACCCAAATGATCACAGAAGCTTCATTCATAATAGCCCCAAACAGGAGACAGTCCAAATGTTTGTCAAAATGGATAGCATTTTGATAAATGCACACAATGGAATACTACTCAACAGAAAAAAGGAAGATATTATGGATTCACACACCATGGTTAAATTCCAAAGAATCTTGGGTAAAAGAAGCAGATGCAGAAGAGTAAATATTGTCTGAGTCAATGTATATGAAATTCTAGCACAGACAAAACTAATCTTTATGGGTAGAAAGCTGGTAGTTGCTTAAAGCTGTCTCTTCAGGGAAGGATAAGCTTGGGGAATTTGTCGGGAAAAGGTCATATGGGAGCTCTCTGAGGTGATGGAAATGTTTTATATTTTGTGCTGATTACACAGGTATACACATTGTTAAAAACACACTGAATTATATATTAACAATAGGTATCTTTTTTTATGTGTAAATTATACACTTATAAAGTTGGTTGGAAAAAAAAAAATCATCCCAGATAATTTTTTTGTGCAGCTATGGTTGAGAACTACTGATCTAAGCCACCTGGAAGCCATTAAAGGATCTGTGATTTAGAAAGATCACAGAGGCATCAGTGTATAGGATGGATCATTGTTATGGAAACGTGATTAGACTAAAATTTCATCAGTAGCAGTGGGTACAAAGGGAAGCAATAGTTGGTAGCGATATTAGGGTCAGACCTAATAACTGGAATATGCTGGAATCTACTGGAAAGGAGGAATAAAGAATGACATTCAGGGTTTTAGTTAGGTGGTTTGGTAAATGGCACTACCCTCAAGTCACTGAGTTAAAAGGGAGAAACAGACTTCAAAAGAAAGAAACAAATCTGTTATGGACATTTTGAATTTGAAATTTATGTGAAACTCTAGGGCAAAAAAGGCACCATGGATCAATTGCAAACGTGGGTGTGGACTTTAAGAGATTAAGAGAGAATTGTGGTGTGGAAATAGATTTGGTGTTGACTCTCAGAGATAGGAGAGTAGATGAGACTTCCAGCAGCAGTGTGAAATATGAGAAGGTATGAGGACTGACAGTACACAGAAAAGCCAACATTGAAGGATTTGATGGAGAAAGGAGGGCATTCAAAATAGACCTAAGGAATCCTCAGACAGGATGAAGGATGAAGACAAAGAGATTGGAAAAACTAGTGATGAGGAGGTTTCAAGGTTTCAAGGAGAAGTCCAATTCTATCTATCTATCTATCAATCAATAAGATAACCAAGTAAGATTAGGACCAGAAGGTATCCACTGGATTAAAGGAAGAGGAGATTGGTGTACCAAAGGTCACTACTAATTTCATACAGAGGAAAATCCATATTTTCGTAGCTTGAGAGTGGCAGCTAGGAGAGTGAAACCCTTGTTTTCAATGTACTTAAAGTCAATGGTGTGCAAGAGGTGGCTTATACTGGCTTGTGAGAGTCCATTGTTACTTTTTCAGGAATTTTATAAGGAGTTATTAATCATAGCCATTATTGAAAAGGAAATTACATAAACCTACAATGAAATCAGATGAGGAACCAATGTAATAAATACTGAAAAATCATCATTGCCTTATTATTTAAATACATTTTATTATTACCCAGGCTGTTGAGGTTATTTACATGTCTTACATCCAAATGGTAGAGATACTATGTAATGACATGCTACTGCATACCTCTTCTGAACTCCAGTTGCATTCATCCACAGCATGTGGTAGCTTGAAATTTACCACGATGGCAGTATTTACACCTCAGAAATTGGCAATGCCACAAATAAAAATTTGATTTATTGCTTTATTCGGTGTCTACTCTAGGTTTAAAAACGTGATGGAAAAAGTGTTTACAATTTGGTTAAGATTTAAAAGTTTCCTGTGTCCATAGCAGTTTTATTATGAAAAGAAAAAAAAAAAGAAAGTAGAAAGAAAAGACATATTCTTGCAGTATTTGAAAACTATTAGCTGACTCAGAAAAGAAGTCGCTCATGTCCTGTCATTGAGTTACTCCAGGTGTTTGTGCTGTTTCCTATCTTGTTAATGTGAATAGAAGTAACAACTGACATTCACATGGTCACTTTGAAGTTTCTTCTCTTTTAGCTTGTGATGAAAATATAGTATCTCTTACCATTCTTCTCCAAATATGCTTATAAATACCTCACTACCCCTCCATTCTCTATTCTCTATTTTCTATTCTCTCTCTCTCTCTTTTTAAAGATTTTATTTATTTATTTGAGAAAGAGACAGCGATGTGACACAGAGCACAAGCAGGAGGAGAGGGAGAAGCAGACTCCTTAGGGGCTCAATCCCAGGACCCTGGGATCATGACCTGGGGGGAAGGCAGATGCTTAATGGACTGAGCCATCCAGGTGCCCCTATTTTATATTCTCGAAGTGGTTGAGGGGGGTCAAGAATCACAGCATTTATTCTAGAGGATATAAAAATCCAGGAACTTCTCTCTCACACTTGCTTCCGCATATAATATGTATTGTTTTTTGGGGTGCTTAAACTGGAAACTTATTTTTTAATACCTTCTTACACTTAGTTTTTCTTTCCATTAGACTGTACGATCAGGGCGGCTACAGGCCTCTTTATCTCTAGTGCCCTAATGTAAAACTTGGAACATAATATGAATCTTCATTTTATTTTTTTTAATTTTTAAAAAGGTTTTATTTATTTGCAAGAGCGTATGAGCAGGAGAGAAGTGTAGAGGCAGAGGGAGAAGCAGACTCCCCACTGAGCAGGGAGCTGGATGCAGGACTCGATCCCAGGACCCTGGCAAAAGCAGACACTAAAATGACTGAGCCACCCAGGAACCCAATATGTATCTTTAAAAAGTGTGTAACTGAGTGAGTGAATGAAGGAAGGACATAGGGATCCATAACTCAGACTGAGGTTTGACTATCTCCAAAGGCCATTTTCCATTCATGAAAAGTCAAGAAATAACAAGATATATCAACAAAGATCATCATGTATGGATAGGAGAGACAGAATAAAATGCAGTTCTCTCTATCTTGGACTTATAAACTGTATCCAACTGCAACTCAGCAACCTAAATGAAACATACACTTGTGTAATTTTACTCATCCTGGAACATAACTGAGGCCAAGATCTGAGGTCACTATAGTATACAGCCCCTTAAAACATTTAATCTTGGCTTTTTAAAGTTTACAAGGGGCGCCTGGGTGGCTCAGTTGGTTAAGCGGCTGCCTTTGGCTCAGGTCATGATCCCAGGGTCCTGGGATCCAGCTCTGCATTGGGCTCTCCGCTCAGTGGAGAGTCTGTTTCTCCCTCTCTCTTGGCCTGCCGCTCTGCCTACTGTGCTCTTTCTCTCTGCCACATAAACAAATAAAATCTTTAAAAAAAGCTAAAGTTTACAAAATGCGCAACATTCACAGTTGCTCTTTAAGCAATGGACACTGACCTTCTGTGTTAGTATTTGTCTTTATTCAACAGAATTAATTAAGGACCAGAGAAATAAGAATTTCTTTGTATCACCTAGCTATTAGGTAGCAGATCTAGGTTTTAAATTCAGGTCTTTAGACTCAAAAGTAGATGCATATACTTTCCTTTATACTATCTGTGTGTCTCCTGGGAGGTTGTTTTGTTTGTTTGTTTGTTTTTGCAGATTGTTCTCTTATGGAAATAACCCCAGAGTACTTCTTGGCACTCTCTGCTTTCCGACCATTCCTTTTGAGCTTCCCCTAACATTTTACCTTCTGTTCACCATCTAAATACTGGTGTTCCCTCAAGTTCTATCATCAGCTCTCTTACTTTCTTGGTGTTTATGCTTTCACTGTTCAATGTCACAGTATCATACATATGATTATACACAGAAAATCCTCATTATTTGCAATAGTTATGTTCTATAACATTGCCAAGAACATGGGATTGTTTCATTGCTCCTAGAGGAAACTCAAGATCAGGGTCCTGTAAGCTTCTGATTACATATTCTTCAACCAATTGATATGTAACCTTGTTTTCTGTTACTGTTAAAAGACACCTTATTTATTTATTTATTTTTAAAGATTTTATTTATTTATTTGACAGAGGGAGATCACAAGCAGGCAGAGAAGCAGGCAGAGAGAGATGAGGAAGCAGGCTCCCTGCTGAGCAGGGAGCCCGATACGGGGCTTGATCCCAGGACCCTGGGATCATGACCCAAGCTGAAGGCAGAGGCTTTAACCCACTGAGCCACCCAGGCGCCCCAAAAGACACCTTATTTAATATATATTGTTGACTCTTTTACATTGAACTCACAGACAGCAACACTATATCTCATGCCTGAATGAAGCTCATCTAACTCATGTTATTTCTTTCATAAGGCAGATTATATAACCTTATTGTACTTCTGAACTTGGACTTAGGAATAGCAGTTCTGCATTATGGCTGCATTTTCAACAGCAAAATCACAAATAAAATGCACAAAAATGCAAAAAATGTGGCACTGAAGAGGCCATGCAAAAGACATTTGTTTACAGTGTAAGAGCTGAAACAAGAAGGCAGAGCATTGCCTTGTTTGTCCTTAGCTGGGAACATGCTCATTGGGCAGTTCAAATATTTTGCTTCTGTGTGCATGTCTGCCAATGACCACAAAAGCCCCATGTGTATTGATTTTTACCAAGTAAGTAAATTTATAAGTATGGAAATATGAATAGAGGATTGCTTATATTTAAACTTTTTAAGTCTACTTTTCCAATATCTAATTCTTTCCATTACCCGAGACCTGCATTTCCAATTATCAACTGTAATTTTCAATTGGAAGTCTCAAAAACATTGCATCTCAGACCAAAACCTCTCTTATTTCCCTCTTTTAAAGATTCCTTACTATTTTAGCATTTACTATATTACCATTTAGCAAAAGCTACAAATGGGAGTCATTTTAATTCTTCTTTGTTTTACTCACACCATTTATTGTTTACCAAATCTTTTGATTTCACCTCCAGAATATCTTTTGAGCATGTCTTCTCCTCTTCACCCTTACTTCCATTGAAATGATTCAAATTTTTCCTTTTTATTGAGGGATAACTGACAAATAAAATTGTAAGATATTTAAAGTGTACAATGTAATGACTTGATGTATGTATACATTGTGAACAGATTACC
The DNA here is from genome assembly GCF_022355385.1 of Mustela nigripes. Classification (NCBI taxonomy): domain Eukaryota; kingdom Metazoa; phylum Chordata; class Mammalia; order Carnivora; family Mustelidae; genus Mustela; species Mustela nigripes. Next base: position 125,290,225 of record NC_081559.1, on the reverse strand, counting down.
CACATTGGGTTAATTAACACACCCATTATCTCAGATATTTACATATATACATATATATATTTTATATATATGGCAAGAATGTTTAAGTTCTACTTTCTTAGCAAATTTTAATTATACAAATTTATCAACAATAGTCAGTACGTTATGCATTCAAGCCTCAGACCTTATTTATCTTATGGCTCTAAGTTTGTACCTTTTACCAATCTCTGTATGACAACCACTTTTCTACTTCCTATTTCTATAAGTTTAACTTTTGTTTTTAGAGTCCACATATAAGTGATAACATGCAATATTGTCTTTATTTTATTTGGCATAATGCCCTCAAGGTCCATCCATGTTGTGAATGGCAGAATTTCCTTTTCTTTTAAGAGTGAAGAAAGGTGGGGCGCCTGGGTGGCTCAGTTGGTTGGACGACTGCCTTCGGCTCAGGTCATGATCCTGGAGTCCCAGGATCGAGTCCCATATCGGGCTCCCAGCTCCATGGGGAGTCTGCTTCTCTCTCTGACTTTCTTCTCGCTCATGTTCTCTCTCACTGTCTCTCTCACAAATAAATAAATAAAATCTTAAAAAAAAAAAAAAAAAAAAAAAAAAAAAAAAAAAGAGTGAAGAAAGGTCCATGAACGCCAAGACAGGACAGTAGAACTCATCCAATGAAAAGAATAAAAAGAAAAAAGAATGAAAAAGGGTGAAGATAGCATAAGGGAATTTTGGGACACCATCCTACTGACCAATGTATGTAATTATACAGGCCCCTCGAAAAATCATTATTTCTTTGAATAGGCCTATTTCCTTGGCCAAAGCAAATCATCTGTCCATGCCCAACTCAAAGAATTGGGGAAGCACAATCCTACAGTGTACTTTGAAAGACGAGAGCTAGAATCTCAGTGAGTAGCACTGACTAATTCAATGTGATTTACAAATTAAGAACAGGGGAGTATTAAGGATGTTTCCTGCACTGGTCCTAGCACTGAATAGTCTCTTTCATCTAACTCTAACATTGTGACAAAGATACTATAGAGCTGTTGGTTCTTCACCCTCCCAGAAGCTTCCTAAATGAAATTTGAAACTAGCCACCATATGTAGAGGACAGGCAGAGACCAAAGAGAAGGGTCCCACCAGGCACTTTTAATAAACAAAGGGAACTTACATAAAAGGCTTGTGCTGGGTGGTAGCAAGAGGAGTGGATTCCAGCACCCACCATCCAAATCTTGGAAGTTTGTAAAAAGGCCTTAACTGGTTTCATGCAGGTGTTATCAATACCATCATTATCTCAAGCAGCCTATGGGATCAGGAGGGGCAAGCAGAACTATTTCCTAGTACAGGGAATGGGTGAGGAGAAGCTGAGTGCATGGGAGACCTGCTCTCAGGTCAATTGGTGGTCACATCTTTTTTTTTTTTTTTTTTAAACTCCAGTGCAATTAACACACAGTGTGATATTCATTTTAGGTGTACAATATAGTGATTCAACAATTCCATATATTACTCAGTGCTTTTTAAGATAAGCATATTCTTCTTAATTCCCTTCACCTATTTCATTCATCCTTCCATCCATCTCCCCTCTGACAAACATCAGGTTGTTCTCTATAGCTCAGTTTATTTTTTTCTTTGTGTCTCTCTCTCTCCCTTTTTTCCCTTTGTTCATTTTGTTTTGTTTCTTGAATTCCACAGATGAATGATATCATATGCTATTTGTCTTTCTCTGACTTATTTCACTTAGCCTTATACTCTCTAGCTCCATCCATGTTGTTGCAAATGACAAGATTTTATTCTTTTAAAGTCTGAATAATATTCCATTGTGTGTGTGTATATATATATATATATATATATATATATATATATATATATATATCTCAATGGACACAGGTTGCTTCCATAATTTGGCTATCGTAAATGAGGCTGCAATAAATAAAGGAGTGCATATATCCCTTTGAATTAATGTTCTTGTATTCTTTGGGTAAATACCAGGAGTGTGATTGCTGAATCATAGTATAGTTCCATTTTAAATTTTTTGATGAGACTCCATACTCTTTTCCAGAGTTGGCTGTGCCAGTTTGCATTCCCACCAACAGAGGAAGAGCGTTATTTTTTCTCCACATCCTAGCCGATGCTTATTGTTTCTTATGTTTTTCATTTTTGCCATTTTGGTAGGTGTGAGGTGATATCTCATTGTGGTTTTGATCTGGATTTCGCTCATGATGAATGATGTTGAGCATCATGTCCATTGGCCATCTGGTTGTCTTCTATGGAGAAATGTCTGTTCATGTCTTCTGCCCATTTTAAAATTGGATTGTGTGTGTGTGTGTGTGTGTTGAGCTGTATAAATTCTTCATATATTTTGGATACTAACCCTTTATTGGATGTATCACTTGCAAATATCTGCCAGTTGTCATGTTCTTTGGATGACCTCTCCTAACAATAATCAACTAGGAAATGTAACTAAGAAAAAGATACTTAGTAAATTGGGGTAACCATCACTGCAAGTTTCCCAGAAAACTGTTCTCTTTTACTTCTAAAAGCCCTGAGGTTTTCCCTTCATCACAGCAGTGAAAGATGTTAGAACTGTTCTCAGTCAGTGGTTTCAGGATTATGCAAACATTACATCAGTCTTACATATGGACTTTGCAGTATCTATTTTGTCTGTTCAGAGGTATTTTCTCCATTTTTTGCTTACCTCCCTGTTCTCACTTGCGTAATATGTTACCATCTTTGTTTGTTAGTGAAGTGTTCAGACAGAGAAAAGTGACCTTATAGAGGGAGCATAAGAATAAAGGAAGAGGAGCAGCCATCAAAATTGTAGCAGCATATTTCTATCCACCTATGACTAAAAACAGAGTTATTGAGTAAATGCACACAGGATTTAGATGCCTGGTTGAAACTAGGCAGGTAGCCTTCAATAAAGGAAGTCATTCTAATATGACAAGATGACACAGAAAAGGATGACCCAGAGAGATCAGTGTCAGAATTGTGTAAGACCAGGGGAGGTCTCAGACCTTAGCCTTGACTGGAGGTTTATTGTCAGTCCTATTGATCAAGCCCCTGACATTTTAGCATCCCATGTGCAGTCCACCTACTAAAGGGGGACCTTCAGAGTGTGGAGAGACTTTGGTGGCCCCTGAGTCATGGAAAGCAACACAAGGTCTGAAGTCACCCTGAACACCCGGAACCTCTGTCAGCAAGCTACACATATGTCTTCATTTCCTGTGCTGGGAAAACACTGACTTAATAGCATTGCTTTTGACTCTTTCAACCACTTCAGCAGTATTGACTCAGAGGCCTTTGAGCATTATGGATTTCTGTAGCTCTCTAGCAAAGGACCAGGATAGTAATGTTGGGTTCCTCCATTCAGTCACCTCCAGAGCCTCCAATTACCCAGCAGATAGAATTCAGCATCTTCACCATTTTCTGCAATAGGACCTACAAATCTGCTCTCCAGGGAAGGGTTCTGCATTTCAGATTGCCCCAAATGAACACTTTACTTAACATGTATTTTCTGTGGTCCCTACTTTTTACCATCTTTCACCATCCTCAGGGGGAGGATGGAATTTCTTTCTTTCCAATTCCCAAATGCAAACTCCCCATCCTTCATCAATCAGAACAAATATTTGGAAAACAATTATTAATGAGCAGTCTCTTGGGGTTCAATCTGCCACTCCAAAGTCTTATAGAGCTCTTTCTTTTAACAAGGGCCCTGCAAATTCTGGTGAATACAATCAGCTTCATCTTCTTGGATTATGCATTTTTGGTCATGCAAGGATCTTTTGAGATTATATTCTGATTATTCTTGGCTTTATGAGATGTTTCTTGGCCTATGAAGAAGTGCTCCTGGGGTACCTGGGTAGCTCAGTTGGTTAAGTGACTGCCTTTGGCGCAGGTCATGATGCCGGAGTCCCAGAATCTAGTCCCGAATCAGAGTCCCTGCTCTGTGGGGAGTCTGCTTCTCCCTCTGACCTTCTCCCTCTCGTACTCTCTTTTTGTCATTCTCTCCCTCTCGAATAAATAAATAAAATCTTTAAAAAGAGAAAAAAAAAAGGTTCTGCTTTTTAAAAAAGCCCCCAAAACAAAACAAGCACATGCAATGCAAAAAATGTCCACTAGAGGGAGCACCAGCACACAAGCTTGCCTGTAATTTGAGACTCCCAATTGTGGCTTCATGTTCCTCCCTATCTGGACTGAACTGAGAAGGTGAAATTTTCAGGGATACAGTGTTATATAAAATACACATAAGAGAAGATTAAACATATTGCTGTGATTGTTTTTCTATAGAAATGTAAAGCTGAATTTGGTGGGGAGAGAGAGTTGAATCGGTGATGTTAAATTTGCAGTCATTGTTTCCATTCATTGAAAAATAACCTGGGGAAAAAAGTTTAAAAACAATTATTTAGGAGGTTCCTTAAAAGATGAAGTGTAGTAATACCAAATGAGTCAATAATTCCATTACTGATTGTTTACGCAAAGAAAATGAAAACACTAATTAAAAAAGACATATGTACTCCTGTGTTTATTACAGTGTTATTAACGATAGTCAAGATATGGGGAAAAGATTTCTATATGTAAGAAATATACATATATATGAATATTACTCAGCCATGAGAAAGGAATAGATCCTTTTTTTCTTCAAAAAGGATGAGATTTTGACATTTGCAACAACATGGGTGGAACTAGACGGCATCCTAAGTGAATCAAGTCAGACAAAGACAAATACCATCTGATTTCACTCATATGTGGAATCTAAAAAAAAATAAAAAACCAAAAAATCACAAATGAATAAACAAATAAACAAAATGCAGAAGAAGACCCATAAATACAAAGAATAGACTAGTGATTGTCAGAGGGGGTGTGGAGGGGGGAAGGGCAAAATGGGTGAAGGGGAGAGGAAGGTATGGGCTTCCAGCTATGGAATGAATAAATCAACAAATCATAGGAATAAAAGGCACAACATAGGGAATACAGTCAATGATATTGCAATAGTGTTATATGGTGACAGATGGTAGCTACACTTGTGAGCATAGCATAACGCAGAGGAGTTGAATCACTATGTCATATACTTGAAACTAGTGTGTCTGTTATATTCAAAAAAATTGAAAAAACTATTTAAAGCATCTAAGGTAACCAAATTTTATTAATTGATTTTATTGCAAACTTTAGCCAAGCTATTCTTTAAACCTTCATCTTTTTGTGGAAAGCACTCCCTCTAGAGATTTAACACCTATCCAATGGTTTTTCTTTCCCATTGCCTCAAGCTCTTCCCAGCTCCTGCCCTTCACCTCTCTTCCTTGGCCCCATGACAAATATGTCAACTCACCGCTATCAGCAATTAGGACCAGAATTAGGGCAGTAAGTGTGAAAAACAAGAATGCAATAAATAAAATTTCACCCTAAATTCCTACGACAACAGCAAGGATCCTCCCAAACTAGAGAAGTAAATCTGATCTGAGTATGCATTTCGTAGAATCCCATAAATCATTCTTCATTCTTCATAACTGGGGAGCTCAGGGGTTAGTAATTACTTCATGCCATTATGCTAAGTGAAATAATCCAGAGAAAGACAAATACTGCATGGTATCATTTATATAAGGAATCTTAAAAAAAAAAAAAAAAAGTCAGACTCCTAGAAACAGAGAGTAGATGATGGTTGCCAGGTGCTGGGGTAGGGGAAATGGATAGAAGGTATAAAGGGTACAAACTGAGTTGCACACTGAATAAGGTCTGAGGCTCTAATGCATTGCATGGTGACTTTAGTTGATAATACTACATTGCATAACTGAAATTTACTAGGAGAGTAGTTGTTAAGTGTCCTCTGTCTCGTTAAAGAGGAAAATATGGGAGGTGATGAGTGTGTTAACTTAATTGTGGGAATCCTTTTACTATATATATCACATACACTTTAAATATCTCACTTTTTTTTGTCAATTACATCTCAATGAAGATTTAGAATCAAACAAAAATTCATGTCAGAACACAAACTCTGAGAGTTCTGAACCTTAAAGATACCTGAGTACCTTATAAACTAAAGAGAAGCGTAAGGAAATAACTATTTTTGTTTCAGGAGATTCTTTCACTTTCCAAAAGGGTATTTTCTGTGCATCTGTTAAATAAAAATGTTTTCTAGAATGTTTATACATGTATAGAATGTTTATAAACTTTGTGCAATTTTTTACGAATTTAAATGCTAAAGTGGAGATACTGTGTAAATATTTTTGTATTGTAAATATCATATTGCTTTTAAGGCACTTATCTAGCTTGTTCTAAGTCTGCATGAATACATCATGAATGTTAGATTGATGCGTCCTGAACCCCATCCATCAAAACACTGAAGACCTGGAGGATACACATCTGCCCATACCCTACGTCCAAGACAATTTGGATCCTTAACCAAATGCGCTTCAGTTTGTTTGTTTTCGAAGGAGACCAGAAGAAGACCAACTTTACCTGCAGATAGATTAGAGTGGCTTGTCATTCAAGGAAGGCATTTACTGACTCTGACCCCGGAACAGAGGTCACTGGATTGACAGCTGTTGCCCAAGCTTGGCCTCTCTGGTTCTCTTTCTTGGGATATGGAGTCGGATTCGGATCTGTAGGTTAGACTGCCCCAGGGCTGGAATTAAAATGAGCAAAGCATGGGGCAGCCATTTTCTGCCAGGGGGATAAGGACTCAGGAGAAACGGCTGCGCAGAGAGAAATAAAAGAAAAAAACCAGGCCTCCACAGAGAAGCAGAGGTGACGAGGACGCACCTTCTGGCTTTCTGATGTCTGTCACTGCCTGTCCTCTGACTGGCTAGTAACTTCCCAACTTCACGTCAGGACCTTTGCGTTTATCATGCTATCACATTCTCACAGCCTTGTGAGGTAGGGCACCCACTAACAAACGTGCTCAGAGAGGGTGAAATACGTGACCACGTTTGCCCAGTTGAAGAGACAGATTTGACCAGAAGTCTCCTGGCGGCTGACACCCACGCTGGCTTCCGGCTCCTGTATTCACGCGGCGTGGCCTGTACTCCTCAAGTTATAGTCACACAGCGGGGCCTGTACTCCTCTAGTTATAGTCACACAGCGCGGCCTGTACTCCTCTAGTTATAGTCACACAGCGCGGCCTGTACTCCTCTAGTTATAGTCACACAGCGCGGCCTGTACTCCTCAAGTTATA
>NC_081559.1:125250153-125282981 GCF_022355385.1 Mustela nigripes | reverse complement strand
TCCTCTAGTTATAGTCACACAGCGCGGCCTGTACTCCTCAAGTTATAGTCACACAGCGCGGCCTGTACTCCTCTAGTTATAGTCACACAGCGCGGCCTGTACTCCTCTAGTTATAGTCACACAGCGCAGGGCCAGTATTCCTCAAGTTGCGCCGGCTTCCCTGCAGCACAGCCGGGGTCCTGAGCGGATCTGAGAGGAGCCAGAGCAGGAAATGGTGAGGGTGCAGGGGCCAGCGAAGGAAGGCCAGAGCCGGGGCGGGGTGGGGGGTGGGGGGTGGGGGTGGGGGTGGTGAGAACATGGAGGGAGGCCTGAGGAAAATGCTCTCCTATTTGATCCGTCTATTTTTTTCATTATGTATCAACCCTCCTTCTCCATAGGGGACATCCCAAGCATACATCCCTGAGATAATTTCTGGGACAGAAGAGGCACAGATGTCCCGCCAGGTTACTACTCCCTCAGCACGAGGGGACCTGGGGCTCCCAGATGGTCTCTTTTGCAAGGGTGCCTGACCAGGGTGGGGCCTGATACAGGCCCAGCAAAGAAGCAGCAGGCCAGATTGATGAAGGAGCAAGAAGGATGGCATGGTGGCATTATGCTGTCTGTCTGTCTGTCTGCTTCTGTAGGCTGACCACAAAATCTCCGGTGGGCGTGGAGGGGGAGCTTGGCCGGAGCTGGCGTTCCAGATGCCCAAAGCACCCGAGGCGTGATAAGCGGAGCAGATTGGGGGCTGGGATAGGCAAAGGCTTTTGGTTTGTGCAAGGATCCCCAATTTTTTTTTTTTTCTAAAGATTTTATTTATTTATTTGACAGCAAGAGATCACAAGTAGGCAGAGAGGTAGGCAGAGAGAGAGGAAGGGAAGGAAGCAGGCTCCCTGCCGAGCAGAGAGCCCGACGCGGGACTCGATCCCAGGACCCCGAGATCATGACCCGAGCCGAAGGCAGCGGCTTAACCCACTGAGCCACCCAGGCGCCCCAGGATCCCCAATTTTTATCTCCATAACGTTATTATGATTATTGTAAAATTTTGGACATAGGAGCTTCATTACCTGCTAGACCATCTAGACAGAAATATGTGGTAAATGAATGGAAACAAAAGTCACAAACTTAGGAGAGAGGCAGGCATTTTTAGACCAGTTTAGTGTAGACATTCACCAGACTGGACTGCTGCTGTTTTTGTTTGTTTGTTTGTTTGTTTTTTAAAGATTTTATTTATTTGACAGAGAGAGATCACAAGTAGGCAGAGAGGCAGGCAGAGAGAGAGGAGGAAGCAGGCTCCCTGCTGAGCAGAGAGCCCGATGCGGGACTCGATTCCAGGACCCCTGGTCCTGAGCCGAAAGCAGTGGCTTAACCCACTGAGCCACCCAGGCACCCCTGCTGCTGTTTTTTTAACAGTCAACATAAAACTTTTTGCCATGAGCAAAATAATATAATTGACTCTCAGAACTGTCCAAATTATTTTTTTAAACACGATTTTATTTTTTTCACATTACTTTAGGTATCAGATTTTCTTTGGCAAATTTACCCCGCATACCAGATTTTCATCTTAGAGCCTTGTTTATATTTACATAAGTGATGTTCACCTATACCTTTCTCTAATTCCTAATGGTTTATATCTTCTTTTTCAAATGTGTATCTTTTAAGTTGTCCTTCTCGAAGACATTTGGAGGAAAAATTATGAATGAAACACCTATACTTTCTTCTTCATTTCCGTCATAGGGTGGCATCTTAACTGTCTAACCCACAGCGCCCCATCAGCTGAGGGAAGCTGGATTTCTTGTTCTTCTCAGACACAGTTGGCTGCATGTCATAAAGCAACAGCTGGCTAAAGCTTCTCCACTTCCTTATTAGCAGCTGTAACCCGGTCACGGTCTGAGCCATATATTTTGACAAGTTTTAACCTCTGAAGAAGGTCTTTTTTTTTTTAACAAGCTCACCAATTTTGCTTTTTCTTCATTTAATCTTTGTTTGAGAAGACTCTCTTTTGCAAAATCCTTTTGGGGGCCGCTGCATGACCTAGTATCAAGTGACTGATATACACATGCGTTAATATTCTTAAAGGTGTTTTTGAAATATGTCCTTTCATCAAATTCATCGTATGTTTAAAATTTTCTGGATATTCCAAAAGTTTTCTCTGGTTGGAGATGCTGCTTCCTCTGAAGAAGGCTGATCATTTTCTTCATCCTCTATTGATGACATTTTGCCACAGTGTAGCAGGAATTAGACCAAGATCTTATTTTCCTGAGTTGTTCTCGAAGTGTTGCCCTCACAGGTGGTTTCCTCAAACAGTTTGTGTGAGGGGGAGGTGGATTGGCACAGGCTGTGGAATGCTGGGGAAAGTGCTGAGTCTGATGGATTTTTCTATCTTGAAAATGAAATCTTGGTTTACCTCACGTAAAGAGAGCTCTACTGGATTCCACAGCCACTCCCTAGGTCCCTGCCCCATGCCAGGCATCCAGGGGCAGGACCTCAAGAAGGCGTCTATGAATATTAGTTTCCTGGCCTGCCATGACAAAGTACCACAAACTAAGTGACTTTAAAGTAACAGAAATACAGAAATTCAGAAACAGAAAAACAAATTCTTTCACAATTCTGGAGGCCAGCAGTCTGAAATCTAAGGTGTCCCAAGGGTTGGTTTCTTCTGCTGGCTGTGAGGGAGAACACATTTCCTGTTTCTCTCCCAGCTTCTGGTGATAGAATATTGTGGACCTTTGGCATTCCTTGGTCTGAGGATGCAACACTTCAACTCCTGCCTCTATATTCACATCACATTCTTCTCTGCATCCTTGGGCCTTTCTCTTTTCTGTCTCTTTTAAGGATACTATCATTGGATTTTGAGCCCACCCTGATTCAAGAGGATCTTATCTTAAACCTTGCCTTGATTACATGTGCATTATTTCAAATCAGGTCATATTCCGAGCTTCTGGATGGACATGAATTTGGCGGGGGCACTACTCAACCCAGTACACTGCATATTTTATACAGTTCTGCCTAATTGGGGCTGACATGCCTTTTTAGGACCATCCAAACCACTTTGAGGTTGACTGCTTTAGCAAGGCCCATGACTTTTTGCAAATGAAAGACTATTTAGGTTGTGAAATACTTGTTATGGAAGTGTTTGGTTAACTTGGAAATCCAGTCACATCACCAAAGAAGTTTTAACTTTACATTTATCGATGAAAGAAAAGAAGACGACGTTCCTCTGAAAACATAGACTCTCAACTATGTTAAAATTTTCACATGGTTATTAAGTAACTAAAATTTTTTGTATTGTATTCTAGTGAAAATAAAGTTTTTCATCAAACGTGCCCATCAAGAGTTAGACTAAATCATTTCTTAAAAGTCTTGATCAAAAACTACATGTAGCCATTTCAAGAATGAAAATCATATACTAGAAGTTATATTCATGATAACAAACTGAGAAACACATTAAATATTTGAAAGCAATTTTTGAAGCTTAAATTTAATATTTAATATTTTTCTAAATACTGGAAATTGTGTGTGTTTTTTTTAAGATTTTATTTATTTATCTGAGCGAGAGAGAGAGAAAGAGAAAGAGAGAAAGTGCATGAATGAGAGGAGAGACAGAGGGGGAGGGAAAGGGACAAGCAGCCGCCCTGATGAGCGCAGAACCCAGCCCAGTGTGGGGCTCCATCTCAGGACCCTGAGATCTGGATCTGAGCCAAAATCAAAAGTCAGGCACTTAACTGACTGAGCCACCAGCCGCCCCTACAATTCTGTATTTTTACACAGATGGAATGATTATGCACATGTAATGCAAAAACTGGCTCTTTCTCTTTAAGTATAATGTTTAGTCTTCTTTTAAGTATGCACAGAACCATGTTCTTTTAAAAAATGGCTGAACAGTACTTCATATTGTATGGCTGTGTCAATGTTCTCTAATTTATTGGTATCCTTTTAGAGCATTTAATTTTCAGATTTGTTTTGTTTTGCTCTGAGGAATAATATGACGATGAATATTTGGGCAAAAATATCTGTGAAATAAATTCCTAGAGGCAGAACTGTGGTGTCAAAAGTGATGTGATTTACCCTTTAGATAGATATTGTGAAATTGCTAACAAACTTTAACACCAGTTTATTCTCTCCTGGTTTGAGAGGGAGCCTGTTTTCCTATATAGTTTCCAACAGTCTTTTAATTTGTAGTCTGAGAGTTGGAAAGTGCTATTTTCTTCTTCTTCTTTTTTTTTTTTAATTATGGGTGAGAAAATAAAAGGGAGATAATGAGAAACTAGATACTTATCCTAAATAATTTGATCAGCAGTCATCTGTTGGAGAAAACCTAAGAACTCAGTAAAAATTTATTCTGAGGCAGTAGAAGAAAAATGGGAAATTGTGATAAACAATTTTGGTAGAAAAACCAACTTTGTTTTCACTTTAAGAGTGTTTTTAGCCTTTATTATAACGGACACTGACAATGAACATGGGGACTGTTGCCCTAGAAGACAAGTTACAGAACACGGATCATGGGACTGAGGACTTGTAGAAATGGAGTAGAGTCTTATATATAATTCATCTTATATTATCCTCTTATATAGAACTAGTAATGATTTTAGGCAGGTCATTAGCCCTTATGTGTCTGTTTTCACATGTGTGTAAAGTAAGGGGTTAAGACCTCAGCATCTTAACAAACCTTATGAATCTAAGAAGGGTCTTAATTCAGTAAGTATTACCATTTGATGAGGATTTCCAAAATGAAAATGTTCCAGTTCTAATTCTCCAGTAGATGGTGATATCACAACACTCAAAACAGTTATTAATCTAACTGACTGCAATTCTCCTCTCAAAAGGAGAGACATTCTGAAATGTCAGAAATATTCTTTGCCATTGTAGTAGAATTTTAATTTTACACAAAAAGTACATTTATAAAATGTATCATGCTACATTTAATGTTATACAAAAAGTGCATTCGTAAATTTTTTTATGTTACATTTAATATATTCACTTAGGGTATCAATGGATTGTTAATTGGTTCCTTTAATGTGTAAAGAAATAGAATTCCAAACACAGTTACTTCAGATGATGTGATTTGCTATCTGTCACAGTTTCCGTATTTCAGTTAATTTTATAAATATTTTGGATTCAGTTAGTAGATTTATTTAATTAGAAGACTGAGGGGATGCAGATTGAGCTTTGTATATCTTAATAAAACTTTATGGACATCCAGTTGGCTCAGTCAGTTCAGTGTTCGACTCTTGGTTTTGGCTCAGGTCATGATCTCAGGGTTGTGGGTTGAGCCCCATATTGGGTTCTGGGCTAAGCGTGGAGCCTGCTTGAGATTCTCTCTCTCTCTCTCTCTTTTACTGCCCTTTTCCCCACTCACTCTCTAAATAAGTATAAAATTAAAAAAAAAAAACTTAAAAATATTTCATAAGAAGATAGTTAAAGGAAAGCCTCAAATAAGGTCTCTGGATATCTAGTCAGAAAGAAAGTCAACTTCTGCTAATTGTATAATTATACAAGGATATCAACCAAAAACTTAGTTCACAGAATGGCAAGATTTTAATATAGTCTTCGAAAAATCAATTGCACACTTAACATTAATGACACGTAGTTAGAAGATAAAATTTAAAAAGAAATAAATGTAATGACTTAGCAACAAAAGCCTTGCAAAAGTGGATAGTGATTTATCTTGGAACATAAAATATATATTGAGGGAATATAAGAAAATATTAGTAGGAAAAATAAAGGAAGACACTCATAATTATGTAATTAAATACACTGCACATGAAAATACTATTCAAGGTAAACATAGATGAAATGTAAATAGATGTTAAGAGCCTATATGGAATATTTTACACAAATTGTCAAGTTAATAGTAAAAATATGCAAAAACCAGAAAGTAAGTACATAAAATTTTTTAAGATATTAGTATTCAACATACTCTATAAAGTTTTCAAACAGTTTGCAAAACATTTGTCAAAATTAAAAGGTAACTGGAGAACAATGTTAAATGTACATTGAAATAGAAAAAAAATAAAAATGGGTAATTATACAAAGATGTACTCCCCAAATATAGCATGTTTACAGGTCTTTTTAGCATATAAAGAAAGGTATGTTAACAGGAGTTATTTCTACAAGAATTGATCCTGATGAATGTTATCAATGCATGACCATGTACTAGTTCTTAATATGCAGAGAAGAAAATCTTAGAAATTTTTCTTTATCTTAAAAAACAAAACAAAGCAAAAATGTAGGTTAGGAACAAAGAACCACAGAAAAGATTTTTACATATTGTTTCCTTGGGAAGACATGTAATCTGATATATAATTTTTAAATAGGACAAAAAAATACTCTGGGTTAATTTAGGAGTATTTCCTGAAAAGAAGGCTAGTGGATGAATTCAGAGCCTGCAAATTTCATTTTTTTTTTTTTTAAGGAAAGAATGAATACATCTTAGCTATCAAAACTCTCCCAGTCTGAACACAGGAACCAAATAGACTTGGATAAGTGGTGTAAGTGCTATCTAAACTCTCATAATCTGGACTCAAGAAAAAAGTAGATTAAGATAATAAGGGATTCTTCTATATTATTACAGAGTTAAGCAAAATTGAAAAGAGAAAGGAATCTAAGAAAACTAGCTGTCAATTTTGTCAAGTGCAGGTTATGAAGGCACAAAAGTATTTTTCTGTCTCTAGGGCACACAGTTAGAGCACTTCTCCCAGCCTGCCTTCAAGGTAGATGTAGCCACGTGTGTGCAAATGAGTTCAGTCTTCTAAACCAGACCCATTAAAAACCTCCTGTGTGATCCCTCAAACTCTTCCTCTATTTCCCAGCCAAATGCAGAGGAAGGAATGGGCAACAGCTCCACAGCCCAGGTGATGGTAGAGCCACAGATGGAAGGAGTGTGGGTCCCTTAGCTGATGTTTACCTGAAATGTTTGTATTCAGCTTTGTATGAGCAAAAATTAAACTTCTACCATGAAAATTTGGAATTTGTATTACAGCAACTAGTGCCACTTATTCTAACTAATACATGATACTGGGTTTTAATTTCTATTTGAAATTTACTTTCAAATAGAAAAAAACTAGTTAGAAAGTTTTTCTTATACTTCTTATATTTCGTATAAGAAAAAAATCACATTTAATTAAGGTATACATAATATTTTATGTGCTACTTTCTTCACTTAACAGTTCCATGAACTTATATTTGTATGCAAGGAATGCTGACATGCCAGCAATCTTTAACAGCATATTAGTATTTTAACTAATTAATGAATTTTGAAAGAGAGAGAGTGCGTGAACAAGAGGGTGGGGGTAGGCTGAGTGAGGCAGAGGGAGAGAGAGAAAATCGTAAGCAAACTCCATGCCCAACTCGGAGCTGGATGTGGGGCTGGATCCCACAACCCTGAGATCATGACGTAAGCTGAAATCAAGAAGTAGACACTTAACCAACTGAACCACCCAGGTGCCCCTAGTATTTTTCATTGTTAATATTCTCTATTATTAATTATTCATTCTCATCTGTTTGGCATTAAGTTTCCAATTTTTCACCTAAGTTGCGCTGTTCAATACCTCTGCACCAATTGTTTTGGGGACTTTATTCAAAATGGAATTATCTGGTCAAATAAATGAATGGCTGAAAAGGGTAAATGTGGTCAGTGCCTCCTATATACTCTACAAATTCCTAAAAATCACTGAGATATGCAAAATTCTGCAATAAAAAATCATGACCCACAAAAGAAAAAAATGGTAAGTTGGACTTCATGGAAATTAAAAACTTCTGTTCCATGAAAGACACTGTTTAGAAAATGAAAAGACAAGCCAGATTTTGAGAAAACCTTTGCAAAACACACATTTGATAAAAATCTGGTATCCAAAATATACAAGGAGTTCTTAACACTCAACGGTAAGGAAAGAACCCAATTAAAAAAAAAAAATGGGAAAAATCTGAAGAGACACCTTACCAAACAAGATATACAGATGGAAAGTAAGGATGTGAAAAGATGCTCTGCATCATATGTCATTAAGGAATTGCAATTTAAAAAATGAGGTACTATTATACACCTATTACAATGTCTATAATCCAAAACACTGACAACATACAATGTGGTGAGGATGTGGAGAAACTGGAGCTCTCATTTATTGCTGGGGGGAATGCAAACTGTTACAGCCACTTTGGAAGACAGTTGGGTAGTTTTTACAAAATTAAACATACTCTTAACACGACGAAGCAGAAACTATGCTCCTTGAGTTAAAAACTCAATTGCCCTTAAATGACTTGAAAACGTATGTTCACACAAAAACCAGCACACAAATAGTTATAGTAACTTTATTCATAATTGCCAAGCTTGGAAGCCACCAAGCTTTGGAAGTCTTGGAAGCCTTTCAGGAGATGAATGGATAAATAAACGATGGTACATCCAAACAGTGGGATATTATTCAGCATTAAAATGAAATAAGCTACCTAGTCAACAAAAACACATGCTAAAATCTTAAATATATTATTAAGGGACAGAAGTCAGTCTGGAGAAGCTCAGTACTATATGATTGCAATCTTACGATATTTAGTAAAAAGCAAACCTATGGACAGTAAAAAGATTAGCAGTTGCCAGGTGTTAGTGGCATGGAGGGAACAAGTAAGTGGAGTACAGGGGATTTTTAGAGCAGTGGAACTATTACACAAGATGCTGTAATGGTAGATACATGTTATTATACATTTGTCAGAACGCAAGGAACATAGAACACAAAGACTGAAGTATGGATTTCAGTTAATCATGATGTATCAATATTGGCCCATCAATGGTAACAAATGTACCCCACTAGTATAAGATGTTAATAATAGAGGAAACTGTTTTGGGGAATTCTGTGCTTCCCAATCATTTTTTCTATACGCATAAAACTGCTCTAAAAAATAAACTCTATTAATTAAACAAACAAACAAACAAACCAGACCACAGGACAAAAATGGAGTTAAGGGCATGACACTCAAACACTTCATCAGTGACATAAATTGACCTGACACAGAGTGATCAAAGAAAATATCATATTTTAAAAATACTTTAGTTAAGGGGAGCCTGGGTGGCTCAGTTGGTTAAGCGGCTGCCTTTTGGCTCAGGTTATGATCTCAGCGGTCACGGAATCAAGCCCTGCATCTGGGCTCCCTGCTCAGCAGGGAATCTGCTTCTCCCTTTCCCGATTTCCCCCACTTGTGTACTCTCTATCTCTGTCAAATAAATACATAGAATCTTTAAAAAAATGATAAAAGAATAAAAATACTTCAGTTAAGGGCAAACTTTTTATTTTTTTTTTATTTATTTATTTTTTATTTTATTTTATTTTTTTTTTTTTTAAGGGCAAACTTTTTAAAAAACCCTCAAATTGTCAATGCTGGTGTGACTAAAAAGAAACCGTCATACTTACTTATTGACTTATAGCTGCTCATCTTTATGAGTGATACAAATGCATAATAGGGCCTGTGGATGGGTGTGGTTCCTCTGAGGGGTGCATGGAGGCAGCTGGTACATATCTGAGGGGTGTGTGTGTGTGTGTGTTTTGTGTATTCCAACCGGTTCAGCTGGGTGCAATATTGCTAGTGTTTCTTGCAGACAAATTTTCACATAAGGAAGCAAAATTTGCATTATGTTCAAATTGTTCTCAAATTAATGAATTAATTAATTGTGCCAGAAAAAAATTCAAAGCAAGCATTATCACAAAACTGAATGATACTTGAAGGTTTATTATAAACAGCAGTCTTCCACTTCACCATTTCTCTTTCACAAGTCTGTCCTCCAGAGCCACAGCTTTCAAATTTTTCTTAAAAGATTTTATTTATTTATTTGACAGAGAGAGGTCACAAGTAGGCAAGAGAGGCAGGTAGGGAGAGAGAGGAGGAAGCAGAGCAGAGAGCTGGGTGTGGAACTCGATCCCAGGACCCTGGGATCATCACCTGAGCCAAAACCAGAGGCTTTAACCCACTGAACCACCCAGGTGCCTCCATTTTTTTTTTTTTTTTTTTGTCTGTTTCTTTTTCCTCTTCTCCTCCTCCTTCCTCTTCTTTAAAATTTTTATTTATTTATTTGTTAGAGAGAGCACAAGCAGGAGGAGCAGCAGGCAGAGGGAGAAGCAGGCTCCCTGCTGAGCAAGGAGCTGATACCAGATTCAATCCCAGGATTTAGGATTGTGACTTCAGCCAAAGGCAGACGCTTAACTGACTGAGCCCCCCACGCATCCTGATTCACTCATTTTTTGATGTTTACAAGTGAACTACTGCGCCCACCAAGCTTTTTTTGACCTTCTTACACCAACTCCCATATTCTTCCATGGCTATATCAGTAGACACTCCATGTTGTTATGGTCTTTTTTTTTTTTTAGATTTTATTTATTTATTTGACAGAGAGATCACAAGTAGGCAGAGAGGCAGACAAAGAGAGTGGGGAAGCAGGCACCCTGCTGAGCAGAGAGCCTGATGCGGGGCTCGATCCCAGGACCCTGAGATCATGACCCAAGCGGAAGGCAGAGGTTTAACCCACTGAGCCACCCAGGCACCCCTTGTTATGGATTTGGTAAATATTATTTGACAGTGTCAGGTAGTTTACTGGGAATACCTTTCCTTTCCTGCATTTCTTTTTTAAGATTTATTTACTTTAGGGGCGCCTGGGTGGCTCAGTGGGTTAAAGCTTCTGTCTTCCGCTGGGGTCATGATCTCAGGGTCCTGGGATCGAGCCCCACATCGAGCTCTCTGCTCAGCGGGGAGCCTGCTTCCCTTCCTCTCTCTCTGCCTGCCTCTCTGCCTACTTGTGATCTCTGTCAAATAATAAATAAAATCTTAAAAAAAGATTTATTTATTTTAGAGAGAGAAAAAGAGAGAAAGAAATGTGAGTGGGGGAGGGGAGAGAGGGGAAAGGGAGAGAAATTCTCAAACAGACTCCCCACTGAACATGGAGCCCCATGAGGGGCTTGATCTCATTACCCTGAGGATCACAACCTGAGCAGAAACCAAGAGTCAGACACTTAACCGACTGAGTCACCCAGGCGCCCTTGCTTTCCTACAGGATTTTGTCTTTCACATTGACTTGTATCATTTGTATTTATTATGATTGGTTTCATAGATGTGTAGTGGCAACTGAAATTTATTTTATATTTCTTTCCTAACTCCAGTGGAATGTGACTATTGATGTTTTTGTATCAGTTCTTTATATGATCAGAATATGAAACATTTTTTAGTGATGTTGTCAGTTTGGGAATTTTATTGCTTTCTTATTAAAATATTTTAGTCGTGTCATTTTACAAATGTGTTTTTAATTTTTTTTCTGACTTATAGGTAGTATAGTGTGTGTTTTACACTTTAACTCATTTAGAATTTATTGTGGTGTATGATGCTACATTTGCATCTTATTCTCCAGACATTTTGTTGCCAGTAATTTTGTTTTTTCCTTATTGGTCTTGCTTTATTTGTTTGTTTTTAGAATTATGTGCTGCTAGTTGTTGATATCATCTGTTTTCCTAAGGCCCGAACTATTCTTGTAGAAATGGGTGCTTCTATAGTTGCTACACTGGGATTCTCTTTCTATCCAGTTGCACTTTATTCTTTGAGTATTATTTTAGTATTGCTAGCTTCATCTCCTTGTATTTCTATTATTTTCCTCTCTCAGTCTCTCCCTCACATTGCCACCAAGATGTGGCATCACTGTCTTGTGTCATTTAGCTGAAAGTCGATTTGGTTGTGCTAGTATATCTTAAGCAATACTCTACTAACAAGAGTATCTTTACTCACTTCCTGGACGGCAAATATTTTAATGAGCCCTTGTTGTTGTTACTGTTTTATATTTGATTTTTTTCAACTCAAATTTTGTTACTTTTATTATAATTTTTGTTAGATCTAGCCCAGAATAGGCATGGTGATGATTATTTCAACATCTGTTCAGAAGTATTGACACTGTATGTTATTGAACGGGGTTTTCATGTGGCCCTTGCAAAGGTATGGGGGCGGACACTGAAGTCATGTGAAGAGAGTACTGTATTAATTGACTTTTAAAGAATATTCACAATCAAAGAAGTCATCCAAGGGTTAATACTAGAATGTGAAGTATTAGTTCTGACTGACAAGGCTTGGGTCATTTCTATCTGCCTTTTTGGGGGAAATATCTACTGAGCTGCCTGACCCCGAGTGATCCCTAAAAGCATAATATTGACTGTCTCTGTCACTTCTTGGCCATTACCTTCTACCTATTAGAGTTGTCATCTTTCTGTGTGTTGGTCTCTTTGGTCCAACTAAGTGATAAGCTCCATGAAGGTGGGTCCCTCATAATTGTCTTCTCCTACACGTCTTATGGGGCCTAGATCAATTCTTCATATGAGGTGGGTGCTCAAAAACATGGATTGTTTGAAACTTAGTCAATAGCTTTTGACAGTAAAATTTCTTAACATAAAAATTTATCAGTTTATTTTCTTTCTCTCTCTCTCACACACACACACACATGCACACACACACACACACACACACACAAGCCTTAAGCCTTCTTGTTTTCTTGTCAGATATCTTTGCTGACACGATCGATTTTGTGACTCCTTATTTTGGTAGGTCATATGTGACACAATATTGGTAACTGCCACCTAAAAGGAAATCTCAGAGGGTCGTGAATAGCAATGCGGGCAGCTCTCAGGTCTCTTGCCTATTTTCTGTTTTGCAGGATTATACTTTTAGGGATGCTTGTCTTCTCATAGCAAGACACACAGGAAGCTCAAAAATACATTTATACACATATTTCTCAGAAAACGTTTTGGCATATAGGATTACTGATTGGAAGCAGCCGACTCTACTGACTTCGAGAATATCCTGATTAGATGTCATTATTTCCTCTGTGGCTTAAGTAGCCTTATATTAATCTGAATTTGAAACCATCGGTTCCAACCTCTTTTTAAGTTGTTAGAAATTGCTAACCACTAGCTTAGTCACAAGAGTGAAGCTAAATTCGTCATTCATTTTTTGAGGTTGCAGAGTAAATGAAACTTCAGAAACAAAAGATCAATTTGGCTCATGTTGCACTGACTGACAGAAATTGCTCAGCCCAGTGATATCAGCAAAATACACAGGTAATAAAGATGGTTAACTGAGGCTATAACTGAATGCATAACTTCACAGCAGAGAAAAACTTCACAGGTCAGACCAAGGCCATAAGCATGCAGAGCAGGGTTATGTTTATGGGAGCCTCTATTCGTTGTTATTTAAAAAACAAAGATCTGTTTGCTTAAAAAAATCTAATTATTTAGTGAGGTCTTTGACATTATGAAAGCAAGATTTTATCACATTTTAAAGAAATAGATTTTTCCAAAACCACTCTTGTAAGGGAATTTTGTGACTTCTTTGAAATAAACAGCCTGCACTTAGTGTGAGGTGTGTATTCTAATGGATTAAATCATTCTAAGTTAGATTAATAATTTTTAAGGTCTAATGCTATGGCTTTAAAACAGCTGTCCCATTTGACAAAAAAAAAAAAAAAAAAAGAAAGAAAAAGAAAAGACAGCAATACTATTGTGCAGTGCTTCATATGTTTTAAATGAAGCAGGATTGTCTATTGTTTAGTAATTTATTCTTTTGATGGTGATTAGAAAAGAGAAAGAGCTGCCTGCTTCACTGCTTGAGAAACCTCAGGAAGCACGGAGGAGCTTATTGGTTCTTGGGTTTGGGCTCTTGCCAATTTACAGGGTCGACTGTGTTAAGCTTGAAATGCGAGCACTAAAAATGTTTTAATGGGAAGCATTATAATGACCCCACTTTCATAATACGCTCCTTCCTCTCCATTCTCCAATAACAGACTGATCCCTTCAGGCTTTCTCTGGCCAAGCTCTCACTGGCACCAGTGTAAAGCTTGCACAAAAGAGGCAGAAGGACTGGGATTCATTTAAATGGAGTCGTTTTGTACATATGTAAAAATTACATCCATTAATTTTGTGACTAAGATGGCTGGTGAGTGAAACAGTAGAGATATAAGAAGTAGGAATCGTGTGAGGCTGAATTTTGGCATTTACAGAGGACTCAGCATCTGTTAAGACTATATGAGCAGCTTCATCTTGGTGGAGGGTTAGCCATGGAGCTGAGAGGGAAATGCTTTCATGTGGGTGAACAGAAACAAAGGAAAACTCTAGGAACTAAGAAGTACTTTAAATTTTTATATAATGAGAGTGGTCGTGGATAGCTGGAGTGAATAGAAATAGAGGCTTGTACACAATTAAACAAGTTGGTTCAACACACGTCTCTTGAGTGCCTATCAGGAGATAGCACAGTGCTCGGTGCTGGGGTCAAAGACCAATTAAACAGACTTCCTCTCCTAAGAGGCAGGGGACAAATATCATCAGGACACCATCTTCCAATTCTTACACAATCTTTCTTCAAATCTGGAATTCCAGATCACCCCTTGGACACACCTCTATGTATTTGTAGCAGTTTCTACACATTCATATTATGCATTTTTCCATTCAGAACTGAATGAGTAAATGGCCACTTGAAGACAAAGGAGCATCTGATAGAAGTTTTATATGGTTTAATTTTCGTGAGATGGTAATTTCACTCCAAAGATCTTTTCCTTAGTATCAACACTCTTATTTTCTCCACTGTCACCTATTTTTATACACTTTCATGCAAGATTCTAGCAATTGCATCCCAGACTGCTGACTGATCAAGGTGGTAATTGGGCAGAAGTGCATACTTTGCCTGAGACAGTCTGCACTGCACTGTAGATTATGTATGCATTTAGAAACTGACGTATGAGAACTCCCATGGGTGCCAAAAAAGCGTCCTAGACACCATGATGTTTGATCACAAAAATTCTAGTTGTAGGAAAGACTAGTAATTTGAAGTCAAAGGCGGCCACAAACCAGATCATTTTAATTTGGTAGAACTTCCTAAGCTGGATGTTAGAAATGTACCTAACTCATGGGAATGGGGAAGGTTATTAGAAAAATAATAAGATCCCTAATCCCAAAGAATTTAACATTTGAGCAACTTAATGGGTTGACAGGATAAAAGCAGATATGCACATAAATCCTGTCAATAAGCTAAAATCACCTGATGGTGAGCTTTGTGAATTTCCCATTTGGCAGGAATTTGAAATTTTCAAATCTAGGGAAGCACTTGAAAATCCATCTTTCCTGGTACTTATCATTTAGTTTGGTAGCTCCCAGACTTTTGAGTATGAGGACTGCCCAGCTGCTAGGGATGGTACCATCAACCTTTCCGTTGGTGTAAGATGTAGTAGATTGGAGGGTTTTGTGGACTAGTCTTATGGCTCATCCATATGGATTGTGGCTCCGTGAGTAGGGTCTTGGTGGGGCAAGAAAGGCCTGACAGTCAGTATATTCTCCTACCCTATGTCTTGACTGTAAGTTTAAATTGGATTCACCACAAATCCAAGAGTATGTAGAGAAAACCATGATTCAGAGGGAGATAATTTAGGGTACAAGAATTAGCAGATATTATCTGGGGAGGGAATAAATGAAGAGTTCATTATAACGTACAGGATAAAACATCTCAAGGCAAGAATACTAAGTGTCCTTGGCTGTCGTGGAAGTTATCAATTCTTAAAGCTTCTAGATTTGACATAAATATGACAAGGGAATAAGGGATTTCCATTTTAGTAGGTTGTAAGTATGGTTAATAGTAACCTGTGCTGCCAGCTCTTCCTTTATCTCTCCCCCCTTTGGGTTTCTGAGAAGGACCACTTATAAAAATTAGTGCTAATTCATCTCTTCCTCCCTTCCTTTCTTCCTTCTATGAATACTTTTTGAGTGCCTACTGGCTCCAGAACTTCCAGCTAGGTACTCAGAATAAAGGGAAGGAAAAAGCAGAGTGAAAAGTATGCATGGTCTAAAACTACAAAAAAAAAAAAAATACAGTTGTCTATCTCCCCATCTTTTGGATTTGGGAACTATTTCTTCAATAAACAACCATAAAAAAAGCCTACATCAAAACCAAGAACTTCCATAGAGCAATGTAATAACAACAATAGGAACTGTTAGTTACTGACATACCTATCTACATACACGTATTGGCACAATTGACAAGGTGGTTTCAATGACTGCTCATTTCATAGGTGAGAAATATGAGATACATAGATGTTAAGTCACTTTCTTAAGGTCACATAGCTAATATGCAACAAACACCATAAACGAGGTTAAAAGGTAAGCATCAAATTGACAAAAAATATTTGTAAGTTGTTTAGCAGAAAAAGATGAATTTTCCAGAATATGTAAAGAACTCCTATAATTCAATAAGAAAAAAGATTGGCCAATTTAAAGATGTGCAAAGCAATTTAAAGGCAAGGAAATGCACATATCTCCTATGCATATGAAAATATGCTCCATCTCATTGGTTAGTTGGAAACTGTAAATGCAGCCAGTAATGGGATGCCAGTTTCTATCTATCATGTAGGCATAAATTAATCTTGCAATATCAGGCTTTTGTAAAGATAAGTCAATGGCAGTACTTTCATACACGGTCTAGTGGGAGTGCTAGCTAGACAAGCAATTTTGGTTGCATCTGGAAAAAATGCAAATGAACTTACTCTAATATTTAGCAGTTCTGTTCCAGAGAGTGCACATCTAGTGCTGGGCTGGAAAATGTCAGTGGTTTGCTGGTAAATGTTTCACTGGATTTCTGTGGAGGGTTTGGTTTGTAGGTCTGCCATTTTTCATGGTATAAATGCTTTCACGATGGTCATATTCAGGCTATCAATGTCACATCACTTCAGGCAAAGCAGGAAAGGGATGTACTTCATCTCTCATGCGTCACCTGAGCAGGGTCCAGACACCCACTGTGAGACATTCTGACTGAGCACAAGAGATATGAGCAAGCGTGTTCTCTGAAGTTTAATGGTAGTGCTAAAAATGTAAAGCAAACTAAATATCAATCAATAGAGGAATGAGTTTATAAACCATCGTAAGTTACAGGAAGGTCATACGTCAGTTATAAGTGGACAACTGTTCCTGCATATATTCCTATAGAACTGTATATGTACTGATTCGTTCTCAAAACACAATGTGGAATGAGACATACAAATTGCCCGACAATGTTATATCATTCTGCAATATAAAACACATAAAATAAGAGTAGATAATTTATATTATATATGTAATGAGAGGCTACATACCAAAATAGAAAAATGGAATGGAAGCCTATATTTCAAAATTATACATGCCTTTCGGGTGTGGGGGGAAATAATGATATAGGAATAAGATGCAATGATGCTTAAAGCTGTACTAGTAATATCTGTAATATTACTTCTTCTTTCATGGTCTTTACTCACCTCTTTCAATTTGTGTGGAAAAATCCTAAAAAGGTTCCTGTTTCTTTCATCTACAACTTTGTTAGTTGAAGATGTATAATTCTTAATAGCAGCTTTGCTAGAATCAAAGGAACATTATCAGGTTAAACACACCATTAATTGTAAGACTTATCTCAATTTAAAAAAGAGTAAAATGTTTATTCAGGCGTGCTCAACATGAAGGAATATGGTAATTCAGCTGACTGCTTTAGCAGCTGTCAGGCATAAAATTTCATTACTTTTTGATAAAGGATGATTTCAAAAAACAATATGGGAGTTGTTCATGTATCAGGAGGTATATTAACCATTCAACATTTGAGATGAAGATCAATGATTGTTAAATATATTTTGTGTACACAGGACCTAGGGGTGACACTAAGATATATAACAGAGTCCTCCAGAAACTGCCAATCTTAAACACTTGGACTATAGGCAGCTTTTGCTGCTAGGGGCCTCTAAGGGGAAAATTCCACGTGCTTTGTTATAGGATGTGTGCCTCTTCCAATACAAATGCATGCAAAGTAAGGGAGGAGATGGGAAACAGTATGGAGAAATGATGGCTGGTGACAGCCATGAGAAATGACAGCAGCTGAGAGACAGCACAGTAAATCCCAGCAGCCGGGGCCGTTTAGCACAAGAATAAATGATCCTCCATGTTGCCATGCACAAAATCGACTCAAGTGTCTGTTTCTTGTTTACTTGCTTCACCTAGCATAGCACACTAGCCAATGTTTTTAATGCTGCCCTCGAATCATCAAGAAAATGCAATTCTTGTTGCAGGATGCTTACAGATGCAAGATTTATACAAATTTTTCTAAAATCTTAAATTACTATGGAACGCTGTTGAAAAAAGCCAGGGAAATGAGACATCATTTTATTTTAAAAGAGAGTTCATATTGAAACACAGTTTATCCCATTCTGAGACCTTCCGAGAAGTAGGCATTTTCTAAAACAAGTGATGTTAGGTTGTCCCACAAAATTTCACTTTTTTCAAAGAATTTTCATCTTTGTCTTGTTGTAGCACTCTTTTCAGGTAGGAGATGCTGGCAGGATCAGCCCCCAAATGATGAAATGCTGGGTGGCCATAAAAATCTTGAAATGACTTACCTGATGTCTACATGGAAAGTAACTGCAAGACATCCAGAATGTTTGCACGGAAAGTCACTGCAAGATCCAGAGATGAAGTCCACATTTCCTGAAGACCAGCCACTTTTCTTCTTTCTATACTCTACGTCAAAAAGCAACAAAGCTATGCAGACTTCTTTTAGGGGAAGGAGGTCTGTTTGATCAAGTCCCCCAAATTTGTCAACAGGGTTTCCCTTTATGTCAATATTTGGGAAGTTGATGCTGCTATAGAGAGCTCACAGGAAGAGGGTACTGGTTGGTGAATGGACTCCTCTTTTTCTCTGGAAAAACTGAGAAGTTATCATGACATACAAATACAATATCTAGAGAAAAATTTTAAGAAATCTCCAATGTAATTAATCATTCAGCCCTTAGAGAGTCAAAATATGACAGGTATAGCATAAAAAGAAAGAAATGGAACTTTAGGAAGCCCAGAATTGGAAATTTCCTTCTTGGGAAGTATGGTAGATGTGGGGTAGGATTGCTAGATTCCTAAATGGAACAGCGCGGACATATATTTTAAAATTATTCCTTGTTTGTCTAAATCTCAAATTTGTCTGCTATTGGGGTATAAAATTCAAATTTATCCAGACATCTCCTACTGCTATTTGCCAAATCTGGCTATCTTAAGTTAGGGACTTAGCCCTCTTCCTGCATCAGCAATAACACTAGCATGCTTAATTGGCAAAATAAAGAGGTTTGCGAGAGAAAAACCTGTTGTTCCCTGATGAAAGATGGTAGGAAAGACAAAACCACCTGTGTCGTCGTCTTCATCCCATGATGCAGAAAGTTCTTGTGCCAACTGAATTCTGGAAAACACTGGCTTTAGCTTGCTCTATGTTCCTTCCCTGCTCTGGTATGTCCGAATTTCTCTTTGTTAATCATTCTACCTTTAATGAAACAATCTGTTCTTTTTGGATGTCTGAGAATCTTCCACAACCTTGTCAAACAGTGAAAGGTTTCAAAATGTGTGAGATTGTCATTTGCTTTTCTTAGCAGAATAATAACAACCATTCTGTCTTCCATAATACATGTGTAAATATGCAATTATATATATATAATATATATATAAAGTAGTATATGTATTTATATTTGTGTCTTCATATACCCTTTACTCAGAATTATGCTTCAATATAAATTAAGAATATGTTCATCTTGAGACATAAATTTACTTGGCAGCTACTATATGGCCAGCATTGGAGAGGTTTGGGGCCTGGAGACAACATAGGCACATTGCCTGCCATCATAGAATTTATAGTCTCCTGGACTGGGGTCGGGCAATTTACAAACTTTAATGTGTGATTAATAAGATGATGGGGGAGTCCAAGATGTTTTTGGTTCAAAAGCCATTTGGACTTTCCATGTGATTAAAATACATTTTTCAAGGATTTATTTTGACTAGCAGTTAATGAGCTTTTAAACATTCATTCTTGGCACCTCTAGGAAGAATTATCTCACACAGGGCAGTGGGAATTCGAAGTACAAGATATCATACAGCCATATAGGAGTCCTATCTGGGTGCTTTTGTTTGAGCTGAAAATCTTCTATTAGATTATTAATAAAATTATTATTATTTTTAAAGATTTTATTTATTTATTTGCCAGAGAGAGAGAGATAGAGCATAAGCAGAGGGAGCAGTGGGCAGAGGAGAAGCAGGCTTTCCACTGAGCAGAGAGGCGGATGTGGGGCTCTATCTGAGGCTCCTGGGATCATGACACTTAAGTCAGTGATCCACCCAGGTGTCCTTCTTAATATAATTATTTTAAGAATTAAGACAAATATAGTGCCAGGTTACTTTTTTTCTTTTCAATTTAGCAAAAGGAAAACAAAGCCAGAGATGAAAATCCAGTTAAAATTTTGAAGAAAGCAATTTTGCTAACAACGCTTAGTTAAGCTATAGGGCTCCAATGGTGAAGCGTATGTCTCCATGAATGTCTTAATGGGATAAAGAGATGTTTGAAAATTATAGGATGCTCATGGTATTTACACTGCTTGGTAGGCTTGACCCCGCCTGGAGATGGTCCTCCCTCACAAGAGAGTGATCTCTTAGAGTGGAGAGGGAAGTAAGATTAAGGAATTTTTATATTGGCACTAGAGTTAAGTAAAATATATCTGTAACCAAAATTCTGAATAGCGTTTGGTATATTCGTGAACAATTCCTTGGGAGTCCAGCTCACATTAGCATGTATAATTTTGAATCATTCTATCCAAGAATCCCTTTTCTTTTAATCAATAGAATAAAAGTTTGTCTGTGATTGCTGAAAAACTGGGTCACATTACTGAATATACCTCCAATAGCTCCCTCTTTGTTGATCTGCTGGAGAGAAACTAGCGGTCTGCATGACTCACCATACTCAGAAATGTGTACTGAGAGGGCTGTAGCTTAGTTTTCATGTGACCTTGTTAGGCTGAAACTATTTTTAGCTCCTTTCCAATTATTATAAAGAATTATGTTGTCATTTCTGTACTAGAACGTTATAAAATGTGAAAATACCATTATAATAAAATGGATTTCTTTATTCCTTTTCCTAAACACACCATTCCAACAACAGAGCAATATTATCTTTGTGGCAGCTTTTAACTGCAAAAGTTGAGGAAGATCTGATTAACCGGAAAAATATTTTAGTATCTCGAACTGAAAACTAGTAAAATCCTTTGCTACAGACACGCACAAGGGCACGTGCACATGCACACACATACACATTGTTTAATTGAAAAAAAGCTCATTACAGGAGATCACATTCTGCTGCAATGAAAAAGATCCCATGAGGGCAAACAGTTTTTGTCCATTTTGATCTCTGCTACATTCCCAGCATGTAGAACAGTGACTAGCCCATAAAAGGCTTTCAAGAAATATTTGTTGAATGAAGATGAAAAGATGTATTTGAGAAAAGGAAAGGGAGGGTTTGTGGTCTTTCCTTCCTTCCCTTCCTTTTTCTCTTTTTCATCTGTGTATTCAATAAGTATCAATTGAGTGACTATAGAAATTCAAATCCTAGCTCTAGGGATATAATGGTGAAGTAGACAAAGATCATCTCTGGCTTCTAGAGCACCAAATAGTTTAAATTACTTTAAAAAAAAAGATTTTATGTATTTATTTATTTGAGGGGGAGGGAGAGCGAATCTGAAGCAGACTCCACACTGAGCATGGAGCCTGATGGAGGGCTCAATCCCATAACTCTGAGATCATGAACTTGAGGTCATGACTTGACCGGAGACCAAGAGTCAGATGCTTAACTGACTGAGCTGTCCAGGCAATCTATAAAGAACTTTGTTTATTAGACAGTTATGTGTCTACAAGATTTAGGTACCTGGCATTGATTAAGGGCACATAAATATGTCACAACACAGGGTAGAGTGTCCACATTAAGGACCACTCAGTGGGCACTGCCAGCAACCACTATGTGGACAAGAACCAGGGAAATATGTAAGATTATCTAGGATTATTAATTAAATAAAATTTGCTGCAATCAATGAACAAAGAAGTGTTTTCATGTTTGCAAAGGTATTATAATAACTTCATTACACGGAACTTTTAATGCTTCCCAATGGAATTCATTGTCCTTAACTATTAATTGTTTCCTGTTGTATTCAAGTCAGTTCTCATTTTGACCTTAATTCATCTGTCAGATCACCTTCTCTTCTCCTCAGATTGTAGGCCCTGGATGCCCAGAAGGTTCTATTAGTTGTTTCCTGAATACACTTCGCTAAATCTGCTCAAGTTTTATTGTGTAATGATTGTATGCAAAATAATATATGTAACATATGTATGTATGTTTTGAAGTATAAAAATCAAATGAACACTATGATTCTCCTTCTCTCTCCCAATTTTGGGCCAGTGCATTATCACTGTGTCTACCTGTGTGATGCTTTTTCATTCTTGCTTCTCAAGCTTTCGCTTGTGCCCTTTGTCCCTGTCTGGAATGTCTCCTGTGCTCCTCCATGTCCTTTCAAAATTTTGTTCAGGTCCTAATTCTTGCATGAATCTTTTTTTCACTGCAACCCAAAATTTCCCTTTCCTTGAGTTCTCACTGCCCCTGTGGGGTCATACTGCTCATTGGGCATTTCAGTAATGCTGCCTTTATCATATGGTGCCTCTTGTGTGCTTTGCCTGTCAACTGGATGGCAAGGGCACCATAGGTAAGGACATATCCTACCATGTCCTTGCATTGCATTTAGTAGATACTTAAGAGTTGCCACTACCCTAGAAAATTCTGTTGTCAAGATGACGATGAAGTGGATAGAACAATGAGTGGGATCTCAAAATCTGTGTTTAATTCTGGATCTCTGATTCCTACTAGATGTGACCTTGGACAGTGTAATTAATTTCTTTGTTAACTTCTTAATAATACACAGACACACACATGCACACATCATTTCATAGGGTTGTTGTGAAAATTAAAAGAGATAAGGTGTCTGAAAGTCCTGCAGGTGAGTGTATATGCATATATGTGTGGATACATATGTGTGTATGAGTGTGTGTGTGTGCGTGAGTCTGTGTGTGTGTGTGTTTTGTGGTTGTACCTATGGTTTTATTCAGAGAGAAAAAAAGATTCTGCTGCTAGAAAATTGGAAAGCATTGTTCTGTTTAATGACTCATCTCAAGACGTGTGTGTGTGTTTTAATGCTTGTTTATCTTAGGTAATATATCCAAGGAAGTCAAATGTATTATTACTTAGCAGTATATTCAAGATTTTATTAACAACATAGAGAAATATTTGCTGTGATATATGGAATGGCTCTGAGCTCCTGGGCTCAATCATATCTTTATAATGTTTGAATTATGGATTAGATCTCATATTCTCTTAATCACCTTGGGGTGCTAGGGGTCTCCATTTCTGTTTAATTGAACCACATAATTTAAATAATTAATAAGTTGAGCAAATTGAATAGGAGGTCTGGTTCAGACAGTTGCAGTTTTCAATCAGGCAACCAAAAACAACAGGGACAGAATTTTAAGGAAGCATTGAGATTAAGCACCAATTATGAGAAACAGCCTCTAAAGATAGATGACTCCCACATTACATTTATTATACAGAATGTCATTGCATTAAAAAATAAAATTTCTTTCAAAACATCTGAAACAGACATTGTGTTTACCTACCCACAAGTGATCATTACTATTCTTCAACAATTTTCATTTGCATTTAAGAATCTTTGAGCTGAAACTATAGATTCTTCTTATTTGTTGCGTCAGTTTTCAGATGAGGAAAGCCAGATCCAGACAGTTTCTGTGGTTTGTCTAATTAGCATTGATCTGATTAGTGCTGGAACTCTGATCCTCTAAATCTGAGCCCTGGGTCCTTTTCATAAGATTCTGTTGCCTTAAATTATTATTGTTTTTTAGTAGAGTGATTTTCAAGTTTTTTGAAGTCATAGACTCTCTTTTGTAGATAGTCAATGTGTGAAGCACCTAAAAGTAACTTGCTGTACTGGGTGAGGTTTCACAGGTTAGAGCCTCTTACACCCTCTTCTCCCACAGCTAGTGGCAACCAAAGATACTTCCACGTAAGCTACATAACCACATCAAAGTTGTAGTCTTTCCTTTAATAGTAGCATATATATTTGCATATATTTAAGGATATATTGAAGTTTAAGGTTAATGGATAAAGATAATTTTTTTCAATATCTGGGTAATTTTGGTCACGTAGGAATGTGAAAATTATTGACTGAAAACTAGATACAGCGAATCAGCGTTGTATACACTTTCTCCGTGCACTTATGTCAGTGCCTCTCTTTTGTAATTTAAACACTTCTAATGTTGGATTGGATTCTTGCAAGTTATGGCAAATTGGGTCCACAACAGAAATATTTTCGAACAGCAATTGAAACTTTGAAGAAATATCTACAGTAACGGAAGGGCTGGAAGGTTTATTTAATCTTCATTATACATTGCTACCATGCCCTTCCCACGAAATGAATTGTAACATTTTTATGCAGTTGAAAGTGCAGCCCTTCACTTGCTACTTGACAGAGCCATTTCTTAATGGGCTGCGCCTCTGTGTTATGTCAACTCCCTCTTATTTGTATCTGAAGCTATGGGGAGTTGGAAGTCAACAAAGTAAGTTACACACTTCAGGGGGGACTAGCTATGCATAAAGCTATAATCATTGCAGGTCTTTGATTTGATGCCTTGTACCCAGGTACCTGGTAAAATGACAGAAGAAAGCAGGCAGTGGCACAAGAAGACAATGTTGCTATGCCAGTCTGTCATTGTTATTTCTCCTTTTATGCCTCTTTCAAATCTTTCTTTTGTTAAATAATCTAATCCTTACTTGGGATTCTATATCATGTTAACTGACAGGTTTATACTGTAATGCAGGAAAAAATAAAAACAACACTATGCCATTTTACAGGACAGAGGATGAAAATTACTCACAGAATATATGGTTTTCAATTTACTTTTTCAATTTTGGAAAGCAGTGAGGATTCATGTTTTTATTCCTTCATTAAAAAAACATTTACTGAGTACCAAGTATGTACCATCAACTGAACTAAGCCTTGGGGGTTTGAAGATATATTTAGTGTGAGCTGTGGTAGAAAGGAGGAAGCACACATAATTAAAATACTGGTAATCTATCACAACTGAGGCTGTTGCGGAGCAGAAAGGACTTCTGGAACCTCAGCATGGTCTTGGGAAGAGAGATAGTTTCAGACAGAAGCTAATCTTTGAATAGGGTCCTTTATTGTGAGAAGGGCTTTGCTGTAACCAAAGCTATGGGCAACATTCAAGGCTGGGAAGGAAGTAGTATGCTGAGGGCTTGCAAAGTCCTCTAAGAGTAGGACGGTGACTTGATAAAGGGGTTGAGGACACCTCCTTGGTGGATACAAGTCGCAGGCATACTGACATGTTTGGGATTACAGAGTCAGGATCTAGATGTGTGTCTCAGGGGTGGAATAAATGACCTGATTTAATAAAATTTATGGGAAACAGCCCAATTGTCCATCAATGGATGAATGGGTAAACAAAATATGGCATATATATACAATGAACTATTATTCTGTCTTAAACAGAAAGGAAATTCTAAAACATGTTACAGCATGGATCAACCATGAGGACATTATGTTAACAGAAATAAGCTCATCACAAAAGGATAAATATTAAGTGATTCCACTTATATGAGGTAGTTAGAGTAGTCAAATCCATACACAGAAGGTAGAATGGTGGTTGTAAGGGGCTGGTGGGAGGATGTAATGAGTTGTTAAAGGGTGCAGAGTTTCAGTTGGGAAAGATGAACAGATTCTGGAGAAAGATGATGGTGATGGTAGTACAATATGAATGTGCTTAATACCACAAAAGAAAACATTTAAAAATAGCTAAGATGATAAAATTTATGTTATCTATATTTTACCATAATAAAAAATTCTTTTTTTTATAAAAAATTCTTTTGACCATTGAAAGAAACTAAATTTATCACAGAGCTTAACTAGACATCTGCACATGTGAGATTTACTCTGGGGGCTTAGGTAACTGCAGGTTCAATATGATGGTGATTAGATTGCCAGAAACAAGACAAATGAACATAAAGTTTCCTTTGTAGGCTAATTCTAGACAGCAATAGAAGGACAATTTCTGCTGTGTCCTGCATCATGAAATCATGTCTTGTGTATTGTGTTCAGTTCGGAATGTTATACTTTAAGAAGGATTTCAGGTAAGGTTTTTTTTTTTTTTTTTTTTTTTTTTTTTTTAGTTTTTAGCTTTTAGTTTTAATTTTATTTTTAAAAGAAGAGCAACCAAGATTGGTTAAAGGCCTGAAAACTGACACATCAGGGAGAGTTGAAGAAAAAATACCATTTAGGCTACAAAATGGAAGCTTGGGAAGTTATGTGATTATTTTGGAAAATATACAGCATTTGTTCATTCACTTTACAGGCATTTCTCTTCTTCTTTTTTTTTTTAAATTAATTTATTTATTTTAGAGAGAGAGGGAGCACAAGTGGGAGAAGGGACAGAAGGAGAGAGAGAGAGAGAATCTCAAGTCTACTCCATGCTGAGCACAGAGACTGATTCAGGGTTTGATCTCACGACCCTGACATCATGACCTTGAGACCATGACCTCAGCTAAAATCAAGAGTCAGATGCTTAGCCGACTGAGCCACCCAGGCACCCCTCTATAAGGATTTCTTAAGCTTCTAATTTAAGCTGGGCACTGGGCTATGAGTTCAAGATCGAATGGTGAGTAAGATACCTATTTTACAATGAGGATGTCAAATTCTAAAGGGGAGGCAGTGACAGATACATAGGAATGAGTATAAGTTTGGTAACTGCTTCTGAGAGCTGACTTCAAAGAGGCCAGCACCAGAACAAGAAGGAGGGGGAGGGAGAAGCTGTTCTTCCTGGGCTTTAAGGATGAGTAGGAATTTGCAAAGCAGAAGAAGCCATTTCAGAACAAAGGACAGTGATCCTTGAGTGGCCTGGAGAAGGAAGAGAATTTAGGAAGAAGGAAGAAGAATGTAGGCCATGAGGCTAGAAAGCAAAGTGGGTTGAAGCCTGAGAGCTCCAAGGAACTGGACAGAAGAACCAAAGCAGACAATGGCCTGATGAACCTCATCACTGCAAAAATACCAGGGAAGGATAGAGACTTTGCAGAATCAGCAAAGCATGAATCTTTTCCTCATGTGGAGGAGAATACAAGTGTACAACAAAAGGTGGGTCTGGACCAACCAATGTGCACATAGGCAGGAAGATTGTGGTTAAGCAGAAGACAGTTCCCTAAGGATGAGTTGTCTGAAAAATAGGGTAGATGAAACATGTAAGTTTGCTGTTATTAGTGATATTCAAGCAGAGACAGAAGAATTTCTGTGTGTCCTAGATGGCAGAGAGCAGTGCTTCCCAGCCCTGATACCACAGCTGCTGAGCCCCACCCCAGAACCTAGACAGAATCTCTGGAAAGGAGCCATAGTATGTACAATTTTTAAAAGGATTCAATTGTTTTTGTAATGTATTTAATTACCAGTCACTATGTCGTATACCTGAAACTAATATAATATTGTGTGTCGACTATGCTTCAATAAAAAAACTGGTTCGATTTTAATTTGGGGGCAAGATTGAAACACAAATTGGTAAACTATGAGTTTCATTTCTCCATTTTAGCAATGATGTGGCCATAATAAAATAACCAAATAACTCTTTTGTAAGACAAATATCATGCTAGCTTGTGTCCAGTATACGTTTAGGAGCTTCTCATCCTAACATGTAGATTTGGGAGGACAGATGTCAATGGATATGCAACATCTTGTGGAAAAGATCCACAAAAGTTGAACCTTGTTGGCCAGTGAGCTCTGCACAGTGACTGAGTTGTGTTTCCTTGTTGTGCCTAGAGCTCCCCTTTCTGCTTTAGAAAGCATGGAATGACTTAAGAAGTTTGGATATTTTACCTGTGGGATAAAGTTTCAAAATTTAGCCATTTTCTACAAGATGCAAGAAAATTTCAAACCTTTTGCTCTATCATATCACTTCAAACATCTCTTCTGACCCCGAACTTGTCTGTCAACTGTTGAGTCTTTTGTTCAAACATGAAGAAAACAGTGTAAAAGGTCCTACTAAAATAAATGAGTATTGATCATTTCCTGTTATGTCATCCTCTGACTCTGCTAGAATAGACTGCTTTTATTCTTGCTCTATTTGATCTTTTTCTTTTATTTGAAAAAAATAACAAAACAACGTCTTTTGAACTTTTGAAAGAAGGCATAGAAAAATAGAATCCTACTATGAGAAACCCAGCCAAACAGTGATAGAATTCATTCATCTGTCAGATATTTGTTGAGCACCAAGTAAATGCCAGGCTTTTACTGAATTTTCCAAGTAAACTCAGGGGTGAATAAGTCCTAAGGCCTCACCACTTCACTTTAAGTGGAGATCTCCCCAGATATAGCATCTGAAGTAAGGACTATGAGAAGATGCTGAATGTGTAGACAGTGAAGACATTTAAAAACAAATATCATCTAAAGGGACATAGTAATAAACCTACAAAACAAACCCATATTTTCAATTAGTCACACAGATCATTAAAAAGGGGGGATATGCTAGGGAATGGAGTGTGGACAACTTGAGTGGAGTTGGTCAGGATAGACTTCTATTCCAAATATGCTTCTCATGAATTTTCTCCAAGTAGGAAGAAGAAACTCCCCCTTGCTCTGATGGATGGTTTGGTCCTGGGTAGATGTGGAGTCATACAAGTGCACAGCTTCAGCTTTTTTGGGAGAGAATGAGGCTGTTCTAACATTCTTTCATTGCCTTGGGGGGGAAGTCTGCAGGAACTCTGGACCTTGTTCCCACGCTGTTCCTCCTGTGTCTGCTTCCCACAAGTGTACAGGACATTTCTCACTGAAGCCCTTTTCCTATGGTTGTTCAGAGATGCTTTGTGATTTTCCAGCCCTCATTTTTCGTTTTGAACATGCTCTAGCCAGATAGAAAGTTACTTTTATTTCCCCCGTGTTCCAAGAATTTTATATAGATGTAATTTTTGTTGGTGATAAAGTCATCCTAACTATAGACTGAAAATAATCATAGTATTTCTATCAAACATTTTGGGTGTGCTAGACCTCTGGCTTTCTTGCTTTAGCATACCAGGTTCTGATGTGTGGCACTGATTTAGTGTTTGATATGAGATACCTGTAAAACCTGATATATGATCACTTTTGGCCTCCAGGAATATGTCAGAATATTCAGTCTCTGTTTCAGCCCAGTGTGCTATAAACCACTCTGCTCCTAAAGTTGGTATATGACTTAAATACGCGCCATCTTTTTCACAATGGCCACTACCTATGCATGCGCATACAGACACACAGAGACACACACTCTCTTTCATGTAGCTATGTAGGTCATAGTACATATGTGGAATTGTTTGCTTGATACATCTGTGCTTTAATTCCCAAACATCTCAGGGCTCCTTCCATCCCAACCTTTTGCCTTTTTCCTCATTGTAGTTTGTACTTGTTCTTACCCCTGATGCCTGAAGTCCCTCCCTCCCATCTGACAGTGTCTCACACTTACCCCCTTATTTCAGCACCTCCTGGCTGCTGAGGAAAACTGCCCTCTTCTGGAAGAGATGGGGGGGGGGGCTAGTGCTAGATAAGGCTTCAGGAAATAAAATGACATAAGCAAAAATGTGTGTTCCCCTGTTTTTAAATACAATATCCATACAATTTCCAAGTTTATAAAAGACAGATGAGGGGAGCTGCCTGGGTGGTTCAGTGGGTTAAGCCTCTGCTTTCAGCTCAGGTCATGATCTCAGGGTCCTGGGATCGAGTCCCGCATCCGGCTCTCTGCTAGTCAGGGAGCTGGCTTCCTCCTCCCTCTCTCTCTCTTTCTCTGCTTGCCTCTCTGCCGACTTGTGATCGCTCTCTGTCAAATAAATAAAATCTTTAAAAATAAAAAAAGAGATGAGGGAATTCTTCTTCAAAAACATTTTCCACTTAGAAAAGAATTTATCATAGAATTCTCATGCAATTTACACACAATCTGATTAATAAGAATTTAACTTACATGAAACTTTTCAGCAATACACTCTGTAAAATAGTACATTTCTGTTATTATATCCTTTAAAATTCTTCATCATCATCGCCATCATCATCATTTAGGTTGAGTGGTGAATGATGTCTGCTTTAACATATATAGTGTGGTTAAATCTATGTTACACTAACAAGAATGCTTGGCTATTTTTTATTGTAGACTAAAGGAATTTTCTGTTCTCTCATATGAAGTGGGAAATTCTGGGATGAAGTGGAAGATTATATCCAGTGGTTTGCAGATTTGGGGGATAATTAATAAGAATAAAGTATCTTTTGGGATGAAAAATAAAAGATTGCAGGGGCACCTGGGTGGCTCAGTAATTAAGTGTCTGCCTTTGGCTCAGGTCATGATACCAGGGTCCTGGGATTGAGCCCCATACTGGGCTCCTTGCTCAGCAGGGAGTCTGCTTCTCCTTCTCCTACTCCCTCTGCTTGTGTTCCCCCTCTCATTGTCTCTCTTTGTCAAATAAATAAATAAAATCTTAAAAAAAAAGAAAAAAAGATCCCCAACCAAACTGGCATATTCTTTGAGTTTCAAAGAGTAGTGGTGGGGAAGTTTGTACTGATCTATCTACTTTTTTTATTCAACATGCTTCTTTTTATTAGACTCTTGCAAGACAGCTCACTATTGTTTGGTAGTGTTATGGGTATCTACTCCCCCATAATACCCTTAATTACTATATACCTAGAATGTAGTATTATCTGAGATGATCTGAGTGCTTCTGAGTGACATATTTAGATTCTACCTTACTGGGTTGTTTTTTTTTTTTTTTTTTTTTGAGTTGTTTCAGTTTTCAGGAACCCTTCTTGTTTCCTCAGAAGCTGAATCAACTGTGATTGGCTTCTCTTTTCATGAATAAATAAAATTATCTGATGCTAAAATATAGCCACACACATTCACAAAAAAATACATTAACTATGGATAACCCACGTGAACTGGTAACAAGTATGTAATCTCAAATTGCAGCCTATCTACCCTTGAGGCTACGTTGCCGACGTACTTCCACCCTAGACGTTAGGATTTTTTTCCCTCTGTCTTCTCCCAGGCCAAAGCACTCATGTGAAGTAGTTAGGCTTGAGTGGTACTCTAGGATCTAGAACTGCTGGCTGCTTTCAGATGAGCACTGAGGTTCCACATCTGCCCCAGCAACATCTGCAGCTCTGTCAGCAGGAATCTTCTGGCTGTTTTAACTCAGCATCCTGGAAGCTGGACTTGCTCAGCATTACTGTTCTTCTCAGTTTGCTCAGTCTTTCTGAAACACCACACTGCTCCTGCTCCCTGTGGGCACCACATCTTGGAGTAAATTTCAGCTCAGACCTATCATTAGGTAGCAGTCTTATCTGTCCTGCCTTCTGTTCACACTACAAGTGGCAAAATCCAGGACAAGTTCCCTTAGGTTTTCCTTTCAGTTAGAAAAGGAGATGTGGAGAATCTGACCTAGCTCCATAACATCTTCTCCCTAATCCCTGCCAGAATTTGCCGTTTCCATGGCACTTAGCTATGCCATTGCTTTGAGCCAAGTTACTGTTACTTCTGCCTTCTCTCAAGAGAAAGCAGAGATTAGAATATCTTGATCTTTGATTTGTGATTTTAAAATCTTTTGCTGATTGGACAATGTTTTTGTTTGCAAAATAGTGACCACTTAGACCATCAAAAAATATATATATAAACAGTTCAGAAGAGAGAGCAGCTTTTAAAAGGGATACAAGTGTATACATTTCTCTACAGTTGTACTATTGTGTTTTCCCCATGTCTTTCTCAATGCACGACCTTTTAGCTAACTGGAAAGAATTTGCCCATTAATGACCAACTTTGTTTTGTTCCTGTCCCTTAAACTATGTGTGTGCATCTTTTCATCCTTTCCTGTAGCATGAAAGTGAAAAATTCATTTTCCTGGGTACTGTTAACCCTTCTAACTATTAACTGGTCCCCATGACTGTATCATCCTTGCATTAGTTATTTATGAAGAGCCGACAGCATGTTACATATTTGCAAGAGAGCTGGGGACCAATGTGAACAAGTCAGCTTGGTCCTACTCATGGAGATCCTAGCTTTGCTCAGCACATTACTCTCCAATATCACCTACCCTATACCTAGCATTTCCATTTCTACTTCCTTTTTAAGTCCTTCTCTTTTGCTTTAAATGTTTTAAGTTAAAGTTTTAAGTTAAAAGTTTTTTTTTTCAAACCTATTTCTAAAGCCACAGTTCCTCTTCTTTCCCTCCTCTCTGTTCACTCTATTCTCCACTGGTTTTCAGAGACCTGCCTAGCCCAGTGCTAGATATTTTTTGGTGAAGGTTGCCTGCTCCAAAGAATCAAAAATGAAACCTGTTGCTGTGTCAATTCCTGAGCCCATCTTTGGAGGTTTCTGGTAAAATATGTTTAGGCTGGGGCCAGGGAGATTCTAGTTTTAATAAACCACATAGATGACACTGAACATTGGCAAATTAGGTCACCTTGGCCTATGTGACTTGCAACCTTGATGATTCCCCACCTGTCTACTCTACCTAAGATGGATATTCCCTACATTACACTCTCCCAGCCTTGCTCTCTTCTTCTTTCCCATTCCCTTCCAGACAGACCACCTGGAAACCACCTAGATAGTAAGGCCCTGGCTTCATTTTCCAATCTCTGATCCATATCCAGAAACTGAATCTTTTTTTTTAAATTTTTTATTTTTTATAAACATATATTTTTATCCCAGGGGTACAGGTCTGTGAATCGCCAGGTTTACACACTTCACAGCACTAACCAAAGCACATACCCTCCCCAATGGCCATAATCCCACCCCCTTCTCCCAAACCCCCTCCCCCCAGCAACCCTCAGTTTGTTTTTTGAGATTAAGACTCACTTATGGTTTGACTCATTTATGGTTTGTCTCTCTCCCAATCCCATCTTGTTTCATTGATTCTTC
>NC_081559.1:125238390-125240153 GCF_022355385.1 Mustela nigripes | reverse complement strand
CATCACCTTGATCCCAAAACCAGACAAGGATCCCATCAAAAAAGAGAATTACAGACCAATATCCTTGATGAAGGCAGATGCGAAAATTCTCACCAAAATACTAGCCAATAAGATTTAGCAGTACATTAAAATTATTATTCACCACGACCAAGTGGGATTTATTTCAGGGCTGCAAGGTTGGTTCAACATCTACAAATCAATCAATGTGATACAACACATTAATAAAAGAAAGGACAAGAACCATATGATACTCTCAAGGATGCTGAAATAGCATTTGACAAAGTACAGCATCCCTTCCTGATCAAAACTCTTCAAAGTGTAGGGATAGTGGGCGCATACCTCAATATTGCCAAAGCCATCTATGAAAAACCCACCACGAATATCATTCTCAATGGAGAAAAACTGAAAGCTTTTCCGCTAAGGTCAGGAACACGGCAGGGATGTCCATTATCACCACTGCTGTTCAACATAGTACTAGAAGTCCTAGCCTCAGCAATCAGACAACAAAAGGAAACTAAAGGCATCCAAATTGGCAAAGAAGTCAAATTATCACTCTTCGCAGATGATATGATACTGTATGTGGAAAACCCCAAAGACTCCACTCCAAAACTGCTAGAACTTGTACAGGAATTCAGTAAAGTGTCAGGATATAAAATCAATGCACAGAAGTGAGTTGTATTTCTTTACACCAACAACAAGACAGAAGAAAGAGAAATTAAGGAGTCCATCCCATTTACAATTTCACCCAAAACTATAAGATACCTAGGAATAAACCTAACCAAAGAGGCTAAGAATCTATACTCAGAAAACTATCAAGTGCTCATGAGAGAAATTGAGGAAGACACAAAGAAATGGAAAAATGTTCCATGCTCCTGGATTGGAAGAATAAATATTGTGAAAATGTCTATGCTACCTACAACAATCTACATATTTAATTCCTATCAAAATCCCATCCATTTTTTTCAAAGAAATGGAACAAATAATCCTAAAATTTATATGGAACCAGAAAGGACCTCAAATAGCCAAAGGGATATTGAAAAAGAAAGCCAAAGTTGGTGGCATCACAATTCCAGACTTCAAGCTCTATTACAAAGCTGTCATCTGGCACAAAAACAGACACATAGATCAATGGAAAAGAATAGAGAGCCAAGAAATAGACCCTCAACTCTATGGTCAACTAATCTTTGACAAAACAGGAAAGAATGTCCAATGGAAAAAAGAGAGCCTCTTCAATAAATGGTGCTGGGAAAATTGGATAGCCACATGCAGAAAAATGAAATTGGACCATTTCCTTACACCACGCATGAAAATAGACTCAAAATGGATGAAGGACCTCAGTGTGAGAAAGGAATCCATCAAAATCCTTGAGGAGAACACAGGCAGCAACCTCTTCGACCTCAGCCGCAGCAACATCTTCATAGGAACATCGCCAAAGGCAAGGGAAGCAAGGGCAAAAATAAACTATTGGGATTTCATCAAAATCAAAACTTTTGCACAGCAAAGGAAACAATTAAGAAAAGCAAAAGACAACTGACAGAATGGGAGAAGATATTTGCAAAAGACATATCAGATAAGGGACTAGTGTCCAGAATCTATAAAGAACTTAGCAAACTCAACACTCAAAGAACAAATAATCCAATCAAGAAATGGGCAGAGGACATGAACAGACATTTCTGCAAAGAAAACATCCATATGGCCAACAGACACATGAAAAAGTGCTCCATATCACTCGGCATCAGGGAAATACAAATCAAAACCACAGT
>NC_081559.1:125115056-125238290 GCF_022355385.1 Mustela nigripes | reverse complement strand
ATCAGATAAGGGACTAGTGTCCAGAATCTATAAAGAACTTAGCAAACTCAACACTCAAAGAACAAATAATCCAATCAAGAAATGGGCAGAGGACATGAACAGACATTTCTGCAAAGAAAACATCCATATGGCCAA
Organism: Mustela nigripes; assembly: GCF_022355385.1. Lineage (NCBI taxonomy): Eukaryota > Metazoa > Chordata > Mammalia > Carnivora > Mustelidae > Mustela > Mustela nigripes. Next base: position 125,238,155 of record NC_081559.1, on the reverse strand, counting down.
CAGACACATGAAAAAGTGCTCCATATCACTCGGCATCAGGGAAATACAAATCAAAACCACAATGAGATATCACCTAACACCTGTCAGAATGCCTGAAATTAAGAAGTCAGGAAATGACAGATGCTGGTAAGGATGCGGAGGAAGGGGAATCCTCCACTGTTGGTGGGAAAGCAAGCTGGTGCAGCCACTCTGGAAAACAGCATGGAGGTTCCTCAAAAAGTTGAAAATAGAGCTACCCCATGACCCAGAAATTGCACTACTGGGTATTTACCCTAAAGATAGAAAAGTAGTGATCCGAAGGGGCACGCGCATCCGAATGTTTATAGCAGCAATGTCCACAATAGCCAAACTATGGAAAAAAACTAGTTGTCCATCAACAGATGAATGGATAAAGAAGATGCGGTATATATACACAATGGAAAACTATGCAGTCATCAAAAGAAATGAAATCTTGCCATTTGTGATGACATGGATGGAACTAGAGGGTATCATGCTTAGCGAAATATCTCCCTGATATGAGGAAGTGGAGATACACCATGGGGGGTTAAGGGGGTAGAAGAAGACTAAATGAAACAAGATGGGATTAGGAGGGAGACAAACCATAAGTGACGCTTAATCTCACAAAACAAACTGAGGGCTGCTGGGGGTTGGGGGTTCGGGAGAGGGGGGTGGGGTTATGGACATTGGGGAGGGCAGGTGCTATGGTGAGTACTGTGAATTGTGTAAACCTGGCGATTCACAGACCTGTACTCCTGGGGATAAAAATATATTATATGTTTATTAAAAAAAAAAAAAAAGAACAAGACAGGACTTTAAATATCACCTTTTGTACCCAACATTGTGTTGGAGGTTCTAGGACATGTTAGTGAAGAGCAGAAAGAACAAAGAAAAGAAAGAGAGAAAAGGAGAGAGAGAATAAGGGGGAGGGAAGAGAGAAGAGGGGAAGAGAAGGAAGGTTGAAAGGAAGGTCATCCAGGTTTGAAAGAAAGAAGTAAAACAGTTTTTATTTTTTTATTTTCAGATGACATTATCTTGTATGTAGAGGATCCTAAGGAATCAACAAAAATTACTAAAACTAATAAATTAGTTTAATAAGATTACAGAATACGAGATCAATGTACCAAAATCAATTTCAAAATACCAGCAACAAACAATCCAAAAATGAAATTAAAATAGTATCATTCACAATAGTACCAAGAAGAATAAATATTTAGGGATAAATTGAACAAAAAGAAAAATACCTGTACACTGAAGACTACAAAAACATTATTCAGAGAATCTAAAAAGATATAAATAAGTAGAGAAGTATCCCATGTTTATGGATTGGAACAAATAGTAGATGTCAATTCTCCCCAAGTTGATCTACAGATTAAATAGAATCCTTACCAAATTTCCAGCAGAATTTTGGGAGAAATTGATAATATCATCCTAAAATTTATATGGAAATGAAAGGAACTAGAATTGCCAAGATTTTTTTTTTAGATTTTATTTATTTATTTGACAGAGAGAGAGAGAGATCACAAGTAGGCGAAGAGGCAGAAGAGAATGAGGGGAAAGCAGGCTCCCCGTTGAGCAGAGAGCTTGATGCGGGCCCAATCCCAGAACCTTGAGATCATGACCTGAACTGAAGGCAGAGGCTTTAAGCCATTGAGCAACCCAGGTGCCCAGCCAAGACATTTTTGAAAAATAAGAACAAAGAGCATATACCCTCTCTCTCTCTGCCTGCCTGTCTACTTGTGATCTCTGTCTGTCAAATAAAAAATAAAAAATCTTAAATAAAAAAGAACAAAGAGCATATACATTGCTAAACTTAAAAATTTATTATAAAGTCACAGAATCAATAGTGTGTGGAGTTTGCATAAAGACAAGTATGTAAATCAGTAAAGCAGAATTCAGAGTCTAGAAATAAATTGTTACACTAATAGTCATTAAAATTCTATAATTAAACATTTTTACTTTGAGATCATTGTAGATTCACATATAGTTGTGATTCATAATACAGAAAGATCTCATGTATTCTTTACTCAGTTTCCCCAAACGTAACATCTTGCAAAACTATAGTATAATAAAGCCAGGATACTGACATTGATATAGTCAAGACAGAGAACATTTCCATCACCGCAAAATTTCTCTTCTTTTATAGTCTCACACACTTCTCTTCTCTACTCTCATTCTTGACCAATGGTAATGACTAGTCTCTTCTCCATTTCTATAACTTTGTCATTTCTAAAATGGTATATAAATGAAATCATATGTATAACATTATGAAACTGAATTTTTTAGCTAGCATCATTTTCTGGAATTTCATCTAAGTTGTTGAGTGCATCGTAGCTTTTTCTTTTTTATACTATTGAATTTTTTCTTTTTCTTTTTATTGCTGAGTGGTATTCAAGGTATGTCTCTACTACAATTTGTGTAACCCAATCACCTGTTAAACGTGATTTTGGATGTGTGTAAATTTTGGATGTGTCCATTTCTTGGTTATTTACCAAAAGTTTGCTAAGAAGATTTGTATACAGTTTTTTTTTGTTTTATTTTGTTTTGTTTTTGTTTTTGAGAGAGAGAGAGAGAGAGAGAACCAGTTGGGGGGGAGAGACAGAGAGAGGAGAGAGAATCTTACGTAGGCTTCCATGCCCAGCACAGCCCCATGTAGGGTTTGATCTCCTGATCTTGAAATCATGACCTGAGCTGAAATTGAGTTGGATGCTTAACTGACTGTGCCACCCATGCGTCCCAGCATACAACTTTTTGAATGAACACAGTTTTCATTTCTCTGGGATAAATGCCCCAATTGCTGAATTTATAGAAACCAGCAAACTACTTTCTGGATTAGCTGTACTATTTTACAATCTCACTAGCTACATAAAGGTAATCCAGTTTTTCTGCATCTTTGCCAATATTTGGTATTATCACCATTTTTTTATTGTAGCCATTTAGAAAGGTATGTAATGACATTTCTTGATGGTTTTAATTTGGATTTTTCTACTGGTTCTTTTGATACATACTGTCTTAATTATTACAGCTGTATCCTAGGCCTTAATAATGGATAGTTACATTCCTCCCACTTCATTCTCCCCCCCCCCCCACCAAGGTTGTTCTAGTTATTCTTGTTCTAATCAATTGTTTTTTGAGAAATGTGTAAAGATATTTCAATGAGGAAAAAATAGTATTTTCAACAAATGGATCTCTGACAATTGGAGATCTCTCTCTCTCTCTCTCTGTATATATATATATATATATATATATATATATATATATATATCCATCCTTCCCCTGTTGCCTTCCCCTGGGTGGAGACCAGCTGCCACAGGGTTCCGTGCTGCACTGGCCCTAGTGCTGGCCTCTGACAGAGCGGACCCCTTCCCGCACATTCTGCAGGCCTACCTACTGGTCTGGTTTTGTAACAAAGTCCTACCAATGCTGATCAATTAAAAAAAAAGATTTTTTTTAATTAAAAAAAACACATATATATGCAAAAAAAGTGAACTTAGACACTTATCTCACATCACACACAAAAGTTCACTTAATTGGATCCTAGACCTAAATGGGAGATCAAAAACTATAATTCCAGGAGTAAATATATGAGGAAGTCTTTATGGCCTTGGGTTAGGCAAAGCTATCTTAGTTATATATCAAAGGCACAATCCATAAGCAAGAATGACGTCATCAACAGTAAAAGCTTTTGCTCTTTAAAAGGCCCCATTTTAGGGGTGCTTGGGTGGCTCAGTGGGTTAAAGCCTCTGCCTTCGGCTCAGGTCATGATCCCAGGGTCCTGGGACTGAGCCCCACATCAGGCTTTCTGCTCAGCAGGGAGCCTGCTTCCCTTCCTCTCTCTCTGCCTGCCTCTCTGCCTACTTGTGATCTCTGTCTGTCAAATAAATAAATAAATAAAAATCTTTAAAAAAAATAAAAGACCCCAGTTTAGACAGACTCTTCAAAAAATGGTTTTGGGAAAATTGGACAGCCACATGCAGAAGAATGAAACTAGACCATTTCTTTATACCATATACAAAAACAGACTCAAAATGGATGAAAGACCTAAATATGAGAGAGGAATCCATCAAAATTCTTGAGGATAACACAGACAACAATTTCTGTTACCTTGGCTGCAGAAACTTCTTGCTGGACACATCTCCAAAGGGAAACAAAAGCAAAATGAGCTATTGGGACTTCATCAAGATAAAAACTTTTACACAGCAAAGGAAACGGTCAACAAAACCAAAAGACAACCTACAGAATGGGAGAAGATATTTGCAAATGTCTTATTAGATAAAGGGCTAGTATCCAAAATCTATAAAGAACTTATCAAACTCCATACCCAAAAAACAAGTAATCTAATCAAGAAATGGGCAGAAAACATGAACAGACATTTCTCCAAAGAAGACATCCAAATGGCCAACATGAAAAAATGTTCAACATGTGAAAAAAATGCTCAACATCCCTCAGCATCAGGGAAATACAAATCCAAATCACAATGAGATAACCACCTCACACCAGTCAGAATGGCTAAAATTAACAAGTCAGGAAATGACAGATGTTGGTGAGGATGCAGAGAAAGGGAAACTCTCTTATAACATTGGTAGGAATGCAAACTGGTGAAGCCACTTTGGAAAACAGTATAAAGACTCCTCAAAAAGTTGAAAATAGAGCTACCCTAAAACCCAGCAGTTGAATTACTAGTTATATACACAAAGGCACAAATGTAGAGATCTGAAGGGGCACCTGCATCCCAGTGTTTATAGCAGCAATGTCCACAATAGGCAAACTATGGAAAGATCCCAGATGTCCACCAACAGATGAATGAATAAAGATGAAATACACACACACACACACACTGGAATACTACTCAGCATCAAAAAAGATAAAATATTGTCATTTTCATGATGTGGATGGAACTAGAGGGTATTGTGCTAAGCAAAATAATTCAATCAGAAAAAGACAATTATCATATGATCTTACATTTGTAATTTAAGAAACGAAACAGAGGATCATAGGGAAAAGAGAAAATAATAATACAAGATGAAATCAGAAAGGGAGACAAACCATGATCATAGGAAACAAACTGAGGGTTTCTGGAGGGGAGAGGGGTCGGGGGATGAGGGAACTGGATGATGGACATTAAGGACGGCACGTGATGTAATGAGCACTGGATGTTATAGAGGACTGATGAATCGCTGACCTCCACTTCTGAAACTAATAAGATATTATATGTTAATTAAATTTAATTTTAAAAAATTTCAAAAAATAACCCAGTTTAATAAGTAATCACCATTGTTTCACTCGACTTTTAGGAAAGCCTGACTTGGAGGAGGAAAAAGACCAAGTTATTTCTAGACTCTTCCTATATCTCTCCAAGAATAAGTAGACACAGAGTTCTCTGGAGTAATACTAGTTAACAAGCTGGAATATTGGAGCTAGATTGATACCAAAAGACATTTTTTCTTCTCTAAAGTGAACTTTCAAAGTTGGTATTTGTTATACAGCCCAGCATGTCCTAAAATAGCTCACAGTCAGTTGCTGAAATACTGAAGAATCATCATGCCATCATACTTCTCCAAATTGTGATATGTGAATGATTTAATATGAATGATTACATTTGCTTAAAGATCTCAAATTCTCTTATGATGAGCAACTAATATTCTTCAACTCAAATCACAATTGTTTGCAAATTAACTACATCGTACATCTATGTTTCATTTCCCTGCACAGTTATTGTGTAACTCTAAATGGAATGTGATGATTCTGTACTTGTATTAATTCAGAGCGTAGTTGTGGGATCATTAGTTTGGGTCTGAGACGGAATCATCAAAGTCTAGTCCTTAGCAAGAAATAAGGCAATTTTTGTCTTTTCTAAGCATCTTTTGTATTCTACTGGTGATAAAGTATATTCTGTTGGCAATAAATGATTACTCGACAGGACAAATGTCGTAATATTTTCTCTTTGTAAGCATGAAGTCCCAGTCTTTAAGACAGTTTAGTATACAGCAGCCTTCAACATTTCCACATGAGTGCTTATGTAATAATCAACTGAGCCCAATCACTTAAGGACAACTTTGTTGATGACCTTGTCAGAGACATTCTGTTTCTCACACAGGGTTGATGGACTCTTGGTCAGCACACAAGTGACAGAAAACACTTCTGTCTCAGTGAATTCACTTCTTTGATTCACAGAGTTCACATTAGAGATTGAGGTGCCAAAATTGATATTCAGTAGTATAGCAAATTATACTTCTGTGTCCCTGACTCATTTCTTCCCAAGGGGTTTTGAGTGGTCACCTGTGGTTTAATTTGCAGGAGATCCCTCATTAGAATGATACAGGGTGTTCCTATACTTGAATTTTTAGTCTGATTTCAATCTCCAAGTGCCAGTCTTTTCACTTTTGGCTGTAACCTAACTGATTAGTTTCACAATCTGCTGATTTTGGCAGATCATATTCATAGGAACCCTTTCCAAAGATGGAAGAGGCACATGAGGAAAGATAAGAATGAAGATAAAGCTATAAACCACACAGGTTCTCATGTCAGCTGTTCTTCATTGAAAACTACTCAAGCTCCACCTCTGCTAATCACCTCAGGTGATTGTGGGCAAGTCAGTTAATATCTCTAAGACTCAACTTTAAAATGGAAGTTGCTTGCTTTTTTCCCCTTTTAGTACAAAAAAAATACTATATGCAGAATGCTTAGCATAGGCCCTAGCAGATAGTAAATGATTAATAAATGTTGGGAGTTACTAGTATTAATTTTTTCATATTCTAAATCCATGACAACAAAGTTTTTTCCAGGCAAAACTTCACCAAACTTTAAAATAATAATAGCAGTGATAAAGAAGTGATACACTAATGCATTGAGCAGGAGATCCTATTTAACTTTATTTAAGATTTGCCTACATGATGCTACACCTCAAATTTTGGGAATTTTGTTAATGTACTGGTTGTGTGTATTTTAAAATTGGAGTGGCTACTGTAAAAACTGGCCCTGGGAATGTACAAAGTAAATTTTTCTCAAGTTCCAGTTTCTTAATTGGTAATGTTGGATTAATAGTGTCTGTCTGAAGATTATATCAACAAAAACATTAATGATAACGTCAGAAGACTAAACCTACCTCATGGCACACTTTTGGTGATAACCAAAAAGAGTAATAGCGTGAAAAGAAGGCGAGGATTCCAGTACTTCTAAGATTAAATTTAAGTACAAGTAGAACATCTTCCATGGCCATATCTAACTATCTATCATCTATCTAGATGTACTATAATATTATTTTTCTGCCTAGATAAATTTCCTTTTGTGAGGTACAATGAAGAAAATCTAATAATCTTTCTTGGTATTGTGCTGTTAAAGCCTTTTAATTATTAATGTGGATATACTTATGCCCATCATCTTGCTATTTTGTTCTTTGAAATTTTTCTCCCTAGTCTCATCTTCTTTTGGATTAATTCAGTGTTTGCAGGAATGGATTTTATTTCCTCTATTGATATTAGCTATATCTCTCTAATTTATTTATTTAAGATTTATTTATTTGAGAGAGAGAGGCAGAGGGAGAGGGAGGCAAGCAGACTCCCCATTGAGCAGGTAGCCCAACATGGGCTTGATCTCAGGATCTCAAGATCATGACCTGAGCTGAAATCCAGAGTCAGATGCTTAACTGACTGAGTCACCCAGATGCTCCTCTTTCTTTTATTTCTTTAAATGATTGCTTTAAGGTTTATAATAAGCATCATTAACTTATTAGCATCTAGCTTTGTGTTTTATGTTATATATAATGTGATATATTATAGTGCATTATACATTTTTTCCCATTGTCATACATTATGCTACTATATATTTTATATGTCCCACTATATTATTATTATTTAATTATTCAATTATCTTTTAGAGAAATTGAAAGAAAAGAAAATTAATTTGTACTTACCCACATATTTATCGTTTCCAGTGTTCTTCATTGTTTGTGTAGATCCTAAGTTCTTTTTGGTAGCAATTCCATTCTTGTAGTCCAACTCTGCTACATGGATAGTTGATGGATAGTTTCACTGAACATTTAGATCTAGATTAGTAGGGGTTTATTTTCAAAGCACTGTGAAGATATGATTTTATTGTCTTTTGACTTTTGTGATTTTTGAAGACAGGCCCTGTACATTCTTATTTTTCTTTTTCTTATGGAAACTATTTTTTTTTTTAATCTGAACACTTTCAAGATTTTGTCTTTGTCTTTTGCATTCAGTACGTTGACAACAATGTGCCTAGGTATGCTGTTCTTTGTCTTTAACCTGCTTGGATTTCCCTAGCTTCTTAGATCTGAGAGTTTATGGGTTTTTGTTCTTGTTTTCATTTTATTAAATATAGGTAATTTTTGACTCTTGTTTTCTTCAAGTATTTTTGTGCTCCATTTTCCTACTCTTGACTTTCTGGAACTCCAGCTGCATTTAGACTGCTTTATATTGCCCCACAGGTCATGCACTGACATTTACTTTTCCCGATCTTCTTATCTCCAATCCTCATGTTGTAAAAATTCCACTGATCTATCTTTAAGCTTAAGCCCTATTTATTTGCTGCTAATAACCTGCTGTTAAATCCACATAGTCAGTTTTTCATTTCAGACATTGTGTTTTTCAATTTTATAATTTGAATTCGATGTGTGTGTGTGTGTGTGTGTCCTTGCATTTGCCCTTCCATTCTGTGGTAACTTGTGCCTCGTTGAAGAGTTTGGGATGGGAAACTATAAGGATGACTGATAAAATGAACAACTAGTTACTCTTTATATAATCAATAAAACAATATAAATTCCTAAATTCCAACATTTGATATATGTAAGTGTTAATTTTAACATTTGTTCTAAACAAGACTTAAGTTTAGAAAATACGGTTTATAATTGGATCATAATAATTTAATGGCAAATAAAAGTGTGTATATTAAAATATGAGGTCTTTACTTATTCTATAGAAGAACAAAGTGTCTCAGAGTAAGTAGCCATGGTTGCCGTCCTCTCGTGAAGTCCTAACAATTAAATTTCTTCCCTTCACGTTGCTTCTGATTCTTAGTAATTATATCCTGGAGGAGAGAGGAGAATGGGCAATCGCTTACCCTTAGGAAAATCAGAGGAATTGAACTTCTAAGAATGAGGTCAGAAATTTTGGGAAGTAAACATATTTTAGTCTGCCCAAGTCCAATTCAGTCTGGACTGTGTTCTAAAGGAAGATTTAAGAGAGATGTTTCTCAGCTTTAGGACAAGAGAAAAAGAGTCATGTGAAGTCACCCAGGATGGAAAACTGAGGCTTGAACCTGTGGCCTCTGCCATGTTGCTCACTGGTGTGTTGCAGGGGGAAGTATACAACTCCTTTTGGTCATATTTGTCTATCCGTTTGATCTTTTTATAGTTTCCATTTCTCTGCTAATTTTCACCATCTGTACATTCATTCATCTTTCCCTACATCTGGATCATGACTGGCTCTCTCTCTTTGAATTTCTTTTTTCCTTTAATTATAAGCTGTGCATTCCTGCTTACTTAAATGTCTATTGTATTTATTATTGTTTTATAATTGCGATTTTTATTGTATATTGTATAGTGTGGATATGTTCTGTAGAGTCTGGATTACATTATTTACCTCTAAAGGGTATTGAGTTTTGTTTTCGTAGCCATTTGAATTAATGGTGAGTCCTTATTGTCCTATGTGTCTTCTTTATATTCTTTATTAAGAGGATCTCCCAAAAGTTCATTTTCACTTTTTTTCCCTTTGCCTTTGGAGACATGTCTTGAAAGAAGTTACTGTGGCCGATGTTGAAGAGGTTACTGCCTATGTTCTTCTCTAGGATTTTGATAGATTCCTGCCTCACGTTGAGATCTTTTATCCATTTCAAGTTTATCTTTGTGTATGATGTAAGAGAATGGTGGAGTTTCATTCTTCCACACATAGCTGTCCAATTTTCCTAGCACCATTTATTGAAGAGACTGTCTTTTTTCCACTGGATACTTTTTCCTGCTTTGTTGAAGATTATTTGACCATAGAGTTAAGGGTCCATATCTGGGCTCTCTACTCTGTTCCACTGGTCTGTGTCTGTTTTAGTGCCAGTACCATGCTGTCTTGATGATCACAGCTTTGTAGTAAAGCTTGAAATCAGGCATGTGATGCCCTTAGTTTTGTTTTTCTTTTTTCAACATTTCCTTAGCAATTCGGGGTTTCTTCTGGTTACATTCAAATTTTAGGATTGTTTGTTCCAGCTCTTTGAAAAATGCTGGTGGAGTTTTGATTGGGATGGCATTGAAAGCATAGATGGCTCTAGGAAGTATAGACATTTTAACAATGTTTATTCTTCTGATCCATGAGCATGGAATGCTCTTCCATTTTTTTGTGTCTTCTTCAATTTCTTTCAGGAGTGTTCTATAGTTCCTCGAGTACAGATCCTTTACCTCTTTGGTTAGGTTTATTCCCAGGTATCTTAGAATTCTTGGTGCTATAGTAAATGGAATTGATTCTCTCATTTCTCTTTCTATATTTTCCTTGTTAATGTATAAGAAAGCAACATATTTCTGTACATTGATTTTGTATCCTGCCACATTACTGAACTGCTGTATGAGTTCTAGTAGCTTGGGTGTGGAGTCTTTTGGGCTTTTCATATAAAGTATCATATCATCTGCGAAGAGAGAGTATTTGATTTCTTTGCCAATTTGAATACCTTTTATTTCTTTTTGTTGTATGATTGCTGTTACTAGGACTTCTAGTACTATGTTGAATGACAGTGATGAGAGTGGACATCCTTGTTGTGTTCCTGATCTCAAAGGGAAGGCTGTCAGCTTTTCCCCATTGAGGATGATATTCGCTGTGGGTTTTTCATAGATAGATTTTATGAAGCCGAGGAATGTTCCCTCTATCCCTATACTTTGAAGAGTTTTAATCGGGAATAGATGCTGTATCTGTCAAATGCTTTTTCTGCATCATTTGAGAGGACCATGTGGTTCTTCTCTCTTACTGATTTGTTCTATCACATTGATTGATTTGTGAATGTTGAACCACCCTTGCATTCCATGGATAAATCCCACCTGGTCATGGTAGATAATCTTTTTAATGTACTACTGGATCCTGTTAGCTAGGATCTTGTTGAGAATCTTGGCATCCATATTCACCAGGGATATTGGTCTGATATTCTCCTTTTTGGTGAGGTCTTTGCCTGGTTTGGGGATCAGAGTAATGCTGGATTCATAGAAAGAGTCTTGAAGTTTTCCTTCTATTTCTATCTTTTGAAGCAGCTTCAGGAGAATAAGTATTATTTCTTCTTTGAATGTTTGGTAGAATTATCCAGGGAATCCATCAGGTCTTGGTTTCTTGTTTTTTGGGAGGTTTTTGATTACTGCTTCAATCTTGTTACTAGATATTGGTCTATTCAGGTTGTCAATATCTTCCTGATTCAGTTTTGGAAGTTTATAGGTTTCCAGGAATGCATCCATTTTGTCTAGGTTGCTTAATGTATTGGCATATAACTATTGATAATAATTTCTGATGATTATTTCTATTTCCTTGGTGTTAGTCACAATCTCTCCCTTTTCATTAATAATTTTATTAATATGGGTCCTCTCTCTTTTCTTTCGGATTGGTTTGGCCAATGGTTTGTCGATTTTATTGATTCTTTCAAAAAACCAGCTTCTAGTTTCATGGATGTGTTCTACTATATCTCTAGTTTCTATCTCATTGATCTCTGTTCCAATCTTTATTATTTCCCTTCTGGTGTGTGGGGTTGATTTGATTTGTTTTGAACTTTGTCCTAAGGCACCTGTCTAACTCAAATGCATGTTTGCTCAGTGAGGAAATGCTACTCTGATTGGACAGGAACCTTAGTGTTTCTCAGCACTCTGAACCTCTAAAGTCACCATAGGGTATCAGTCCCAAGGCACCTGAGCCTTGCTTCATGGCTATACCCTGAGATCCATAGCACAGCCCTGGGGCCAGGACTCAAGGTTTCTGCAGATGTATGGAGTGACCCTTTGAGTTTTTCTAATAACCTACCCTGCAAATTCCAGCTGCCTCAGCAGTCTAGTATGTTCTGCTCATCTCAGCTCATTGAGACTAGGGTTTGCTTGGGTTCCACCTCTCTGCCCCAGAAGGAATTTGCCCCCAGGCAGAAAATTGGGTGATTCTGAAACTTCTTTTGTGTGTTTTCCTTCCCTCAGGGATCACAGTTCTGTGCTGCCTGTTTTTCAATGCCTGAAAGCAATTGCCTCATATATTTTGTCTAGCTTATAGTTATTATTGTGGGAGGGCAAATCTCCTAGTTACTCTATCAAAGATGGAATTGAAAGTTCTATATTTAACTTTCATATTATGATTCCAGATTATCAAGGGTAAGCTTTAAATTTCAGCATGATTTATCCTGATGCCTTCTTCTCTGGGCCAATCCCTATTCATTGTGAATGTGCTCAGGATAGAAGAGCAAAGCACATCTTAATGTATTTTTTTCTAAGAGAAAACAGTTGATGAAAAAAAATCTATATGATATTATAAATATTAAAGTCAAGTGTTAACTATTATTGTTTTGTTTTATTTCTTGCTTCTTATAAATAATTAAGAATTAATTATCTTATACTAAATGTAATTTTCTATATTGGCTTTTTATCAAATAACAATCTCTTCTTTTTATGTTTGATAATAAGACTTTGGTCATAAGGCAGTTTTAAATATCTGTTCACATAAGAATCTTCAAAAAGATGCTCTAAAACTAATAGTATGGTCTTATCAGAAGACTGTTGATCAGAATTAACAAGCATCTTGGCTTACAAATTCAATATTTATTATAGATTTCAGCTTCTAGGCTTAGTGGTGGAATGTACTGGCTTCCTAGAGGGTCCAATCAAGCTTGTAACCAGATGTTCTGGTTAATTGTATCCTTTAGCATGTCTCAGAGAAAGAGGACGCTAAAACTATAACCTCAAATTTATTTTTGTACCTTGCCAAATACCTAGGATGAAAAGCCAAATTTCATACAAATTCAGTGCATCAGTATATTGAATCAAACATGTTTTCATATCACTTGAATGCAGATTGGCCGGACTTTTATTTTACTGCACTCTTTCTGTTATGAAGCTTTTAGATCCATACTCTCCTTGGTTCATTTCTCATACACAGTTTTGGGTCAATTACAAGTCTGCCTCACTGCCTGCCTTGTTCTCTGCCAGCAAGATAAACACTGAACAGAGCCTTTTATCTTAGCGGGGCCTCTCCAGATACTGCATTAGAAAACTCTGCTCTCTTCAATGTACTATTTATGGGATTTTAAGTTTTTCTTTCACTTTGGGTGTGAACCCAAACTTTTCTTATGTAATGTAGCAGATGTGGTGATAAGTACAAGTGATTACCTGTCTTCCTGTGATTTTTGTCTGTGGCACTTCCTTTGGCTAATGGCTTTCAGCTGAGCTATTTTCTGGCACTAACATTATGAACTTGGGTTTACAGTATATTGTGGCTGAGGACTATTTTAAATTCAGGCATGTTGAAAGGTGACATACAACTGTGCTGGGCAGAGGATATTTATGGTGACAATGATCATAAATCCATTTGCGACTACATATCATTGCTCTACTTAACCAAGATAACCTGACCACATTAGAATGCTAGTTGCCCTCTGCTTTTGGTGAATGGTCTCTTAGACAGTTTCTTGAAGAGTCCCCATCAGCCACCTCCATCAGAATCATCCTGGGTGTTTGAGCTACACTAGACCTGTGTCAAGTGGTCAGGGTTGAAGACTGGAGCCTGCATTTTATTTATTTTTATTTTTTATACTAAAGATTATTTATTTGTTTATTTGAGAGGGAGAACAGAACAAGAGAGAAAACATACACAAGTTGGGGGTGGTACAGAGGGAGAGAAGACTCCCCGCTAAACAGGGAGTCTGATGTGGGGTTTGATTCCAGGACCTGGGATCACACTGAGCTGAAGGCAGATGCTTAACCAACTGAGCTTAAGCTCCAACGGATCTTACATTTTAAACAAGCATCCAAGGTGCCTCTCAGGGACAGAAAAGTTTCAGAACCACTTTCTTGATGAGATTTTTTAAATTAACATATAATATATTATTTATTTCAGGAGTACAGGTCTGTGAATCATCAGTCTTACCACAGTTCACAGCACTCATCATAGCACATACCCTCCCCACTGTCCGTCACTCAGCCACCCCATCCCTCCCACCTCCCTTCCTTCCAGCAACCCTCAGTTTGTTTCCTGAGATGAAGAGTCTCTTATGGTTTCTCTCTCTCTCTGGTTTCGTTTTGTTTCATTTTTTCCTCCCTTGACGAGAGATATTTTAAGATTTAAATTGGCAAAATATTGACTAATTAAATCTATGACCTGATAAGTTCATATAGCAGATGGTTTCACATAAATTTTTAGTCTAGCATTTTGCACTTATATATCTATTGCTGTGTTTATTGCAGTAAAGTTTTCTGTAGCCTGGACGAAAGACAGTTCCTCCACAGGGTGGGGAAAACCCACATTTCCTGTTTTGTCTGTATTGTCAGTTTCAATTAACAGACACACCTTTTCCCAACTTTCTTAATGGGATATAGCAAAGTCACCCTTACATTTCAGGTTCTTCTTTTTAAGATCGTCAGTTTTCTGAGCCAATTTATTTACAGTTGTAGAAAGTGATTATGCAATTTTCTCACTCTGAAGTGGAACTGATGGTGCCTCCTGAGATCCATGTAACTTTCTTCAGATGTTGTTGCTCATGTCAAAAGTATAATTGAATTCTTCAGAGGATGCTCTGATTCTCTGATATGACTAATCAAGAAATTGCTGGGCTGCCTGGGTGGCTCAGTAGGTGGAGCAGTGGACTCTTGGTTTCGGCTCAGGTCATGATCTCGGGGTCCTGTGTTGGCTCTATGCTCAGTGGGGAGTCTGCCTTAGGACACCCTTTCTCTCTGTCCACCTCGCCCTGGCTCACGCTCATGCAGGTGCACTCACTCTCTCTCTGTGTCTAGGATAAATGAATAAGTCTTTAAAAAAAAAAATGCTCAGGAAAAAAATGTCTCTGGTTGCCTATTAGGCTTCACGCTGTTTCCTGGTTTATTTTTTAGGATGTGCAAGAGCAGAAGCTCAAAGTGGCCTCTCACCTTTAAACTGCTCTCCATGCTTCTCTTATTCCCACAATAATTTCTCACAGCAGCCAGAATTATTCTTAGAAACATAATTCCAATCATGTCACTTCCTTGCTCAAAATTTTCCAACGGCTTCCTCAAGTGGGTGCTCTGTTGTACTGCCCTCCCCAGGATTGAGATACTAATTTCCTAAGATGCTGACAGCTGACAGCGCTCTGCTGGGTCTTTTTAAGAATTGCTTTGCTGAAGAGTGTTACCTCATCCAGGCCCCCCTTATGGCCACCTGCATTCATTGATGGGTGATGTAGAAATATTGAGCCTGTGTTGTATTAGTCATTTTAGTTTCAGTGCTTCTAGTGGGATAGGCTACAACATGGTTCAACTTTTCCCTCTATGAATCCTGCTTCTTTCACTCTTCTGTAGATATAGATTATAAGATTCCTTCCCAGAAATATCCTGCCCATACATTTCCACTTCAGTGTCTATCTCAGGGAACTCAACCTTCCACACTTTGCACTTCACTCAAAACCCATCCAAACTCCTTCCCAACAAAGCCATGTGCAGACCAGATCTGCCTGATGCCATCCTCCTCTCCCCACTCTGTCCTCTTTCGGGATTCCATTACAACCACTCAGACACTGCAGGTTTGTTCCTTCCTTGGGGTTTTTGCATTTCCCTCTGCCCAGAAAAGAATTGTCCCCCAGGATTCTGCGTGACCTGCTTCCTTCTCTCTCAGGCCTTTTCTGACCATCCTTCCTAAAGTGAGTGTCCTGATCACCCCTCTGTCTCCTTTCTTGGCTTTACTTCACAGCTGTTCTCAAGTCAACACTATATTGCATGTTTATTTGTTTCTTACACTTCTCCTACTTGAATTGGAGGCTTATGAAGTCAATGTCATGTACTGCTCAGAGCAGTACCTGACAAGTAACAACCATTCAAGAAATATTTTTGAATGGGTGGATGAATGAATAAATGAATGAGTACATGAATGACCCACAACTGATCACACCCACTTATACAGAATAGTCGAGATAAGAATGTACATCTATTTTGTTTTGTCTTTAAATCTTTGTATCCAGTAGATATTTTCACATATTATTTTCCATGCATTTCTTAGCTCCCTCATGTATTGGGGCTGTGTGACCTGAGTTAAGTTATTTAACCTCCATGCTTCAGTTCTCTTATCCATAAAAAGCACATAGCATGGGTTTTCTAAAGATTAAAATGATTGGAACAGTGCTTGAAATGTGGCAACTACTTCATAGGTATTAACTTGCTGTTTTTAGAATTAATATTATATCCTTTGACCTGAAATTGAAATTTACATTAAATGCTAAAAATAGCATATCATAAATAAATTTACTTACCTCATTGACTTCTGTTTGACCTTTTGGTTGCTTCCAAGTGGCTTCTTGATCATAAAATGCTGTAATAACATGTTTGGACATGACTTTTTAAAGTATCTGTGATTAGTTCCTTAGTCCACTGCTTATAGGTAGAATTGTGGCTTTAATTCTATTATGATGGTGGGCTACCTGTTACAGCAAGTAGACTAAAAAAGGTGTGATGGCTCAAATAGAGTTTATTTCTTACTCAGCACTCAAAGCAGGTGTTGATTCTCTCTCTTCTGGTGGTACTGTGTTCCACCATCTTCAGGGCCTCCAGGGTTAACACAAAAGTATGCTCCAGTCAGTAGAAGGAGAAATAAAGGATGGGGAAAGCACACCCCTTAAGCTGTGTGGCACAGAAATGATGCTACTCACACCAGCTTATGCTCCACTGGTGAGAGTGAGTCCCATGGCCTCACTTAGATGGTAGGGGGATGGGAAATGACCCTGGCTAACTTAGTCATTCCACCATAGGTGAAAAGACACATGAATATGTGGTGAAAAGGTAGCTCTCTTAGCCATAGCACATTTTTAACACCGTTCACAGATCATGCTAGAAAATCATGCAAAATGATAGTGTCCATGTACCTAATGAGTTCAAATTCATATTTCTCGAAGTAGAGGCAGTGTAATGAAATAAATAATAATTGGTCCTTGTAATATTTCTTTGAGGTATTGCCCTCTCATTTGGAGAATAAAGGTGCCAAACAATTACATCTTTTTCTCTCTGAAGTTTCTGAAACAAATTGAGAAATACACCCAGAAATCAGTTGGTGAACATAATACAGGAAATCCCATGTGTTGAACAGAAGCTGTGCTTGGGTCTGAAGTCAAAAAAGAGCTTTCAGTAGTTGGCTCCTCTTTCCTGATCTGGACTGGAGGCTTGCTACTGGAAAGAGTTGTGTCTAAAGAACATGGTTTATAAGGGCACCTACCCAGTGCCCTGAAAGTGGTAGCCCATGTTCTAATCACCAAGTCTAGGAAAACAGAAGCCAAAAAAAAAAAAAAATGGACTTCCTGGTCTTCCCAAGGAGACTGATACTCTTTATGCAGGTATATTTATTAGCTAGGAACAGAAGAAACTAATAAGAAACTTAACACTTTGAAGATAGCACAGTACCCAGAATAAAATCCACCATCCAGACATGGAGAGTGAATCTTGTGCTCAATTTCACTGGTCAGATAAATCAGTTCCCTTCCATTTGGAACTTGTGAGAAGTAGAGAAAGAATGGATGTTTCCTTTATACCTCATGAATAAGCAGAGGTCCCAAGTCTATGGGCTGTGATGGATGTTGATTATTTGTTCTACTCACATTAATCCTAGTAGTTTCCAGTTTTCACAAAGGGAAAAGAAGCAAGGTTCAGACTCCATGGAAATACCATATCTCACTTTTTCAAGTTGAATTGTGAAGAACCCAGCCACATGGTCACACGTAATTGAAAAGAAGACTGAATAATATGGCCTGGCAATATGTTCAAAGCAAGACAGACTTTGATGGACATTCAACTGACTGCATAACGCTAACCTGCATATTGTCCTTCTTCCTGAGCATTGATGAACTCTTCTGAAACTATCTTTAGTAGATATAAGAGTGGTGGTATAGGAAGAAGAAACAAAGGACTGTTTTTTCTCTCTTTGGATCTTAGGTAGTTTCCATACTACTCCCAGTTGGCAATGATGTAAATCAGAGGATGCTGTTGCTACATCATGGCCCTGTATCATCTCCTAGAATTAGAAGGCAAAAGTCGTATTCAATAGGTCTGCTAGCCCTTTCTCATTTTCCTTCCCCTTAGCCCACACAGATGTGGCCTAGAAATGTCCAGTGCCTTGAGTCAATCCCCTCACACATAGGCTGTGGCATATTGGTTAGGAATAAAAATTCCTGGAGTAGCTGAGAAATGTGTCTATCTTCTAATGCACTTAAACAGATTCACTGATAGACAGATATTTTTTATTAACATATAATGTATTATTTGTATTATTTGCTCCAGGGGTACAGGTCTGTGAATCAGTGAATTTCACAGCACTCACTCTAGCACATTCACTCCCCAATGTCCATAACCCAGCCACCCTATCCCTACCTCCCAACCCCCCAGCAGCCCTCGGTTTGTTTTGTGAGATTAAGAGTCTCTTATGGTTTTTCTCCCTCCCAATCCCATCTTGTTTCATTTTTTTCCCTCTCTACCCCCCACAACTCCCTGGCCTGCCTCTCAAATTCCTCATATCAGAGAGATCATATGATAATTGTCTTTCTCTTATTGACTTTTTACTTTGCACAATACCCTCTAGTTCCATCCATGTCATTGCAAATGGCAAGATTTCGGGTTTTTGATGGCTGCATAGTATTCCATTGTATATATACCACCTCTTCTTTATCCATTCATCTGTTGATGGACATCTAGGTTCTTTCCATTGTTTGGTTATTGTGGACATTGGTGCTATAAATATTTGGGTACATGCATTCCTTCAGATCACTACATTTGTATGTGTAGGGTAAATACCCAATAATGCAATCCTGGATCCTAGGTTAGCCCCCATTTTCAACTTTTTGAGGAACCTTCATACTGTTTTCCAGAGTGGCTACACAAGCCTGCATTCCCACCAACAGTGTAGGAGGGTTCCCCTTTCTCTGCATCCTCACCAACATCTGATAGATGGGTAATTTAAACAAAACCTTTGGTAGTTAAGAATTTCCAAGAATTATGGTGGGTAGTCATTAGGGAGTTACTGACAAACTTTTACTTATTTTATTTTTTTAGAAGATTTTATTTATTTTAGAGAGAGTGCATGTACACATAGGAGCGGGGAGGAAGAGGGAGAGGGAGAAAGAATCTGAAGCAGACTCTACACCGAGCACAGTGCCCCACTCGGGGCTTGATCCCATGACTGGGGTATGAGTTGAATGCTTAATGCACTGAGCCACTCAGATGTGCCTACTGACAAACTTTTAATCCAAAATATGATCCTAGCTCTCAAGTAACTTAGCACTGAAATTAAAGTGAGTGGTTTATGAAAAATACGAGAAAAGAGACCATTTTAGAAATTACACAGTACATAATCTGCCCCTACCTGATGATCTTAAATGAGGGTATTTTGCTCCTCCTTTATTCTTCAAACTTGGGAACAATAGCAATGAATAACTGGATGTCCTTCAGCATTTTAGCCACTTAAACAGATGTCTCGAAAGATAAGATTATATTTGGGGCAGATGACAACTGAATGATATGCATGCCTCAGGCCCAAGTTTAGTAGGATAGGCTAAAAATGTTGACAATATTTTAAACTGTGAAATAAACTTTTATCATTTTATTTGGAATCATACCCCATGCTTATTCCATATATCTCTGTTGTGAAAATAAATTATTTTATTTAGGAGTAAAATTACTGTCTAAAACACAATTTCTTTTAAAAACATAAATCATCTAGCTGATCTCCAGCTAGCTGAAGTAGTCTCAGGGGGCTTAAGTGGGTAGGAGAAGAATAAATGAAACTAGATGGGATTGGGAGGGAGACAAACCATATGTGACTCTTAATCTCACAAAACAAACTGAGGGTTACTGGGGGGAGGGGGTTTGGGAGAAGGGGGTGGGATTATGGACATTGGGGAGTGCTGTGAGTGCTGTGAAGTGTGTAAACCTGGTGATTCACAGACCTGTACCCCTGGG
This sequence comes from Mustela nigripes, assembly GCF_022355385.1. Classification (NCBI taxonomy): domain Eukaryota; kingdom Metazoa; phylum Chordata; class Mammalia; order Carnivora; family Mustelidae; genus Mustela; species Mustela nigripes. The sequence goes on along the minus strand of NC_081559.1, from coordinate 125,218,024 downwards.
GATAAAAATATATGTTTATAAAAAATAAAAAATTAAAAAAAATAAATAAAAACATAAATCAGCACACTTTTCAAAACTATCTAGAACTGTAATTCCTCTGAGACATTAAAAAATGCCTACAGGTATGTTATCACTGAATGTCTTAACTCAAAATGCATGCTTCATTAGTAAGGACCAATTCCATCCTATTTCTGCCAGAGAATGGTTGTGGTAAGCTCATTCACAGATGTTCTGGTGAGAGCTGGATATCTTAGCTCATGCTGTTATAACAATACCATAGACCTGGGGCTTGAATGAATGACAATTATTTTTTACATTTTGAGAGGCAAGGAAGTCTAAGATCAAGATATTGGCAAATTTTGTTTCTGGAGAGAATCCTGTTTCTAGCTTGCAGATGGCTTCCTTCTTGCTGTATGTTCACATGGTAAGGAGAGACAGAGAGGAAGGAGGGAGGGAGAGAAGAGATCTCTGGTATTTCCTCATAAAGGCTCTAATCTCATCATGAAGACTCATCTCCATGATCTCATCTAGATTTAACTACTACCCAAAGGCCTCATCTTCATGTACTATCACATTTGAGGCTAAGAATTCAAGGTAGGAATTTGGGGTGGGGAGATACAAACATTCAGTCTGTAATCGTAGGTTAAACACATCTTGTATTGAGTCTTTGAGACTGTGGATCATTTCTAAAAGCCTGAATCAGGCTGGTGTAAGAGTCAGGGGCACAGAAAAGAAATGCAATCCCATGAAATCTCTGCTTCTCTTTAATTCTCAGAGATGATTGTTTTGTTCTAGCATTCAAAGCTAGAACAAAGCCATGTTAGAACATCAAGGAAGAGTGTCCAACAGGAAGAAGCAAACTCATGGAATATGTCAAAGGGTAGAATTTGAAGTGATAACTTAAGATAGCTTGGCAAATATCCATCCTAGAGTTTTCTAAATATTTAATGCTATTAGTGTTTGAAAGATGGTTTGTACATTTCCAAGAAAACTAAAATGAGACATTATTGAGTAGTTATAATTACATTATCTTTAAATAACAGATGACAAATATTGAATCTTTTGTTCCATTATCTTGCCTTACTTATTGATTTTTAGAAAATAGATCCCCATCGGGCTATTAAAAATTTGGACAATATCAGACACCTCTTCAACTAACTTTAGTAGTTTTTAAATATTAGCGTTATCTGTGTTATATGTTTATTCAGTTTTAAAACATTTTGAGGTACTATTAATACACAAGATATATGGGGATTTACGTAACTTGAAGGACATGGTATTATAAAAAGTGACTATATAATTTATTATCCAATCCAGGATGCTTTTGAGACTGATAAGGGATATGTTAATGATATCAAGACAATAGGCATATACTGAAATTATCCTGGTCAATAGGAGCATGGGTTGCACTTACTCTTTGTGTCAAATTACTTTGTGTACATTTATGAAATGACCTGAATTGGTTTAAATCAGGAGTCTCCAAATTATATCCCACAGGTCCCATATAGCCTGATGCATAGCTTTGTAAATAAAGTTTTATTGGAACACAGTGACAACCACTTGTTGACATGTATTCTGTAATTTCTTTTGTTCTATTCAGCAGTGCTGAATCAGTATAGTGGAGACTGCTTAACCCACAAGGCCTATAATATTTATTAACTGGCCCTGTACAGAAAAAAACCCTGGGCTAGGTCATATCTAAGAGCTAATGTAGATCTAACATTTTTTGATTCTTTATTATTCTTGTTGCTTCAACTAACATATTTTTTGTTGAATAAAGAAAATGCTGTCCTCAGGCAATTTTAATTCACGTTTTCTAGATTATGTCTTGATGAAAAGCATCTGTTAGACCTTGACTCTGGAAGTGAACCTGGTGAGGGTTTGCTGATTTGTTTCTGGGGTGGTGTGGTAGAGGTCTATGGGAAGATCCCTGAGTAGCCCAGAGGAAGAAGAGGGGTCCTGGGTGGGTTGTGTGAAGTTCTCAGGATCCTGAAAAAAGATGATTCATCAAACATCTGTGGTGGGAAGGACCCCTTGATCCCAAGAGCCCTGACACATTTTAAGGTTACCAGTATATCTGGCAGTCATTCATTAATCTTAGCCTCTTATAAGAACATCTAAATAGGGGTGCCTGGCTGGCTCAGTGGGTTAAAGCCTCTGCCTTCGGCTCAGGTCATGATCCCAGGATCCTGGGATCGAGCCCCGCAATGGGGGGGTCTCTGCTAAGCAGGGAGCCTGCCTCTCTCTCTCTCTCTCTCTCTCTCTCTGTATACATGTGATCTCTCTCTGTCAAATAAATAAAATTTAGAAAAAAGAACATTAAATAAAAAATCCCACATCATTCTCATTGATTTGAATCAAAGTTTTTTTTTTGTCCTAAAACTTCGTGTTTGAGTTACAATCTTTTGAATGAATTTGAATAATTGAATTCTGCCTTGAAGAACTTGAACAAAGCTTTAGAGGTAGGTTTGTGTATATATGTGAGGGAAGTGGATCATGTAGAGCCTTGTGTAGACTTTGATTTTTCAATGAGTGAGATCCAAGCTACAGCAGGGGTTTGAGATATCTGATTTATGTTTTTAAATGCTGAATACAGACAGCCATTATGTGGAGATCAGAATAAAGGAGTTTAATAGAATGGATATATAATGAATACATATTTATTCCAGTTTAGTCAGACTTCTGTATTCAGGATATATGTATTTTAGGATGGGGTGAATGAATACACAAAAACATGTCATCAGCATAAATGATATTTACAAGAGAGGGACTAGAGGTTATGAAGGGAGTAAGTACAGATAGAAGTCAGAGACCTAAGCCCTTGGGTATATTATGCTTAGAAGTTAGGGAGATGAGACAGAATCTGGAAAGGAGACTAATGAAGAATGGCAGGCCAAGAAGGAGGAAAATCAAGTGTTGTGGATGCCAATGAATAATTAGTAGTAGGAAGAAGTAATCTGCAGCAAATGCTACTGATTGATCAAGTAACATGACACTGGGAATTGACCACTGGATCTGATCAGCTAGAAGTCACTGGTGACACTGAAGAGCAGTTTCAGTGGCTTGGTATGGTTGAAAGCCTGATTGGTGTGTACTTAAGAGAGAATTGAAGAAGGATTTAAGTCCTTTGGTGTAAGCAACTCTTTCACTTCTCCAGCCAGAGACAACCAAGAATGTATTGTAGCTGAGCAAGCTCAGTTTGTTGTTCATTTCAGTGAGAGAGACCACACACTGTGGAGAATGGTGGGCATCTCAGCAAGATGTTTGGTAGTTTGGGGGAAGTTTTAAGTAACTGGATCTTTGCTCTGGATTGAAACCGTCTGGAAGAGAGATAATTCTATGATTGGCTATCTTAATAAAACTTGCCATCATAGCAGGGCAACTAGAGTGTGGTCAAAGCTGTCATTAGGAAAGAAGTAGCATTCACTTGCATTAGGAGAGGGTGGTGGTTTGTGGTTTGTGCAGTGACCTTGCTTTTGTCTGTTCTTAGATAAAATTATGAAATGTTTTTATTTTTTTATTTTTTTGACTACTTTATCATGGTTACAGTATGACCTTCTCTGATGTCAATGTTCTGTAAAGTTGTTTATCTTCAAAGGAAAAACACCAAGGTCTTGCTGTGAGTGATGTGTTATTAGTAGACCACCAATGAGGAAAGACTCAGAGGGAAGTAGCTTGCACAAGGTTTGAGTTTTGTAACCAAACGTTATTATTTGTGCTCCATCTCTTATTCATGAAACAAAAAAATTAACATTTTTTTCTGTCTCAGTTTTCCACCCCTGAGACTCCAGGTTTTGGGGGCTTAGCATTTACCTAGCACAGGTCACTGCAAGTTTCATAAACGGGGCATAAGATGGTAAGATGTGAAATCTCAGTAAAAGTCTATTGTAATGGAATAGTCTCATTAAATTTATTTGGCCATTGTAACAAATAGGTTATCCATTTCAAATTGATTAATAAGACACCTGGGAATATTTCCTTGAATATATCAAAGCCCAAAGTCTTCATTTGTGTGTCTTTTCATGATTGTATTTCTTACTTGGGAGAGATAGGTTACTTTTCTGTATCATTGGGAAGTAAATGCCTTTAGGCCATGGGTTAGTACCTACTTGAAGTACTTAATTTTAGTGAATATTGAACAGTTACTTAAAAAATCCTTTTTATTAAATTAACTGTTTGGTACCATTATTACATTAACAATTATTTTGGATAATAAGATCTTTATTTTTTAATATATTTTTTTTGCACACTTCGTGAGAGAATTCAAAAAGTATATTCAAAAAATAAAAATTATTATAAATTTGCATAAAATTAGTCCCATGGGAAGTTTAATTTTATCTCCCACAGTTTAAGTGATTTTTTTTTCTGTTGTTTTCAGTTGGATGAACCAAGAGTACTTACCATAACAACTGTGGTTATTACCACTGAGATAAGTGGTCCTTTATTCCACCAACACATTTATCAACACGTTCATAGTACAGACATTAAAAATACGTGGCATAGAAAGAAAGCCTCTGTCATAACACCAGCCACCAGGACCCCTCTCTAGATACATTCATGATTATCAACTTCTTTTATATCATTCAGAGATAATCAATGCTTATACAAGCATGTACAAATGTATTCTTTTTACCTTACATTTACCTTACATTTTTACCTTTGCATTTTCTTTTTCACTTAACAATGTATCTTGAGGATTGTTCCATTACAAAAATATATAAATAAAGCAATTTCATTCCTTTGACCAGTTAAAGTAGTATGTTTTATAGCTATGCAAAGGTTGTTTCAAAAACCCATATTGTCAAATGTTTATTTTCAACCTTTTATTATTATAAATAACTTGTCATTGCACAACATTATATATGTCCTGTGTATCTGGGGGACAAATTTCCAGAGGTAAAATTTCTGGATTCAAAGTCATTGACACTTTAAATTTCAGTAGTTATTGACAAATTTCTATGTACAGAAGTTGTACCAATTTCCAGAGTATTAGTGTTGTACATTGACACCTTACTAAACTTTATTTTTGTAATTATTTAAAAATTATTCTCAAGTATTTTTCAGTTTTACAACCAAATTATCTACATAATGACAATTTTATTTATTCTTTTCCAGTTTAATAGATCTTATTTGTTTTCTTTTTGATTGCTTTAGCCAATAACTATTAGCTCTGTTAAATAACAGTGGTACTTGGGGCGCCTGGGTGGCTCAGTGGGTTAAATAACAGTGGTACTGCTGGTGTGAAGAAATGTATCTACTATTCTCCACTAAACCTTTTGCGATGTGGATGTGTATGCACAGTCATTTATTCATTTTAAGTAAATATACACTTCTACTCACCTTAAGATTTAAAAATATTAAAAATGGATATTAATTTTTACAAAATATCTTCATAGCCAGCATCAGTTGAGGTGATTTTTAAAAAAATTTATTTATTTGACAGAGAGAGAGAGACAGACAGAGAGAGGGCACAAGCAGTGGGATCAGCAGAAGGGCTCAATCCCACGACCCTGGGATCATGACCTGGACTGATGGCAGGCACTTAACGACTGAGCCACCTAGGTGCCCCAAGGTGGTTCCTAATGTTAAATAAACCTGTGTTACTTGGATAAACCCTACTTAATCAGACACAATATTGTTTTAGAGTATGCATGGATTCTTTTGGTTAAATATATACTTTTTAAAGATTTTATTTATTTATTTGACAGAGAGAGAGCATGAGAGGGGAGAAGGTCAGAGGGAGAAGCACTCTCTCTGTGGAGCTGGAGCTGGAGCTGGATGTGGGACTCGATCCTGAGAGTCCTCGATCATGACCTGAGTTGAAGGCAGTGGCTTAACCAACTGAGCCACCCAGGTGCCCGGTTAAATATATCTTATCAGTATTTTTTCATAAATATATTTCTAAATATTTTATTTATTTATCTGAAAGAGCACAAGTCGGGGTAGTGGCAGAAAAAGAGAGGAAGCAGACCCAAGCTGGGCAGGGAAACCTACATAGGGCTTGATGCTAAGCTCAATCCCAGGACCCTGGCATCATGACCTGGGAAGAAGGCAACTGCTGAATTGACTGAACCACCCAGGTGCCCCACATACATATTTTAAGTGAGGTTGATCTCTAGATTTCTTTTCCAGCATTGTCTCTTATGAATTTGGGTATTGAAGTTTAAGTAAAATATTTCCTTTAAAATAATTGGGAAAGTCCCCTTTATATTATATGCAGGAACAGTTTAAACTCACATTAGAATTATCTATATGGTTTGTATAATTCCCTTGTGAACACATCCGGACCCAATGCTTTTTGATGGCATCCTTTGACCATTGCCTTTATTCTTCTATGAAAAATAGTGAGTTTATATTTTTGTTATATTCTGAGATCAGTTGTAGTAAATTATGTTTTCCCAGAAAATTATCCTTTCTGGGATGTAGAGTTGTTTTCTGGTTTTGTAATTGACTTTGTCTTATTTTATTTTATTTCTTTTCAGTGTTCCGGAATTCATTGTTTATGCACCACACTCAGTGCTCCATGCAATATGTGCCCTCCTTAATACCCACCACCCAGCTCACCCAACCTCCCACCTCCCTCCCTTCCAAAACCCTCAGTTTAATATATTATCATGTGTATTAAAATGAGTGGGGATTCTATTTTCAATACACAAAAATATTTCTTTTCATATATTGAAAAGAGAATTCCTTTCATTTAATATATGCATATATGATCGACAGGATTATGTTAAGTTTTATATGTCTTTGATTTACATATCTGCTAAAGATAAAATTAATGGAATTGAATAATTCCCACTGTGTTTCACCTGTTTTTCATGCTCTCTTTCTGTTTTATTAATGCTAAAGCTATGTTACCTAGCAAATAGGGACTCCAAATCATTGTCAGGTCTTTGTTGTGGACTCCATCTTTTGTCAGTTTAAATAACATCTAAATTTGGCTCTTATTTGTCACTTTGGGGAACTTTCTGTTCTGCTCCTTCACACAGCTTAGTTAACTACAGCTGTGTGAGAACTCTTTACATCTGGTAGAACAGTCCCCATTCTATGCCACTGGGCCAGTCATTCTTCAACATTTTCTTATCTCTTATTTGGTTCTTTGTTCTTTAATATAACTTTTAGAAGCAAATTGTCATGTTCCAAGATGAGTGTTTTGGAATTTTTATTAGAATTGCATTGTAGGGGCGCCTGGATGGCTCAGTTGTTAAGTATCTGACTTTGGCTCAGGTCATGGTCCCAGGATCCTGGAATCGAACCCTAAATTGGGCTCCCTGCCCCCCAGGAACCCTGCTTTTCCCTCTCCTAGTCTTCCTGCTTGTATTCCCTCTCTTGCTGTCTCTCTGTTAAATAAATAGATAAAATCTTAAAAAAAAAATAATTTCATTGTATCCGTGAATCATTTGGGGTACAGTTGTTATCTTTACAATACTAAGTATTCTTGTCTGTGGATAGGAACATCTTTTCATTTGTTAAATCTTCTATAATTTCCTTCAGTAAAGCTTTGGAATTTTCTGTGAGTGGATCTACAACATCTTTTGTTAGTTTTTTTTACTGGTATTTTATAAATATTGTTGCTATAATAAATAGCATCTTTCCAAATCATACCTTCTAATTGTTGCTGATTAATGTATAGAAATGCAATTTAGCTTTGTATACTGGTCTTACATCTTTCTGCTTTACTGAAGTCTCTAAATATTTCTGATCAGTCATGCTATCTGCAAATAATTGCATTTTTATTCCCTCTTTCACTCTTTATGTCTTAAATTTTTTTCTTGGCTTTTGGCACAATTAGATCAGCTACTACCAGGTGATTAGGAGTGATGTTAGTGGACATCTCTGTTGTGTTCCTGATTTTAAGAGAATACTTATAATACTTTCTGGTTCAAGATGTATTTTTAATCTATTTTTATAGATGCACTTTATCAGGTTAAGAAGTTCCCTTCTATTTTGAGCTAATTAGCAATTTTAATTATGAATCATTGTGAAATTTTTAAAAAATTAAAGGATTTCATTTATTTATTTGAGAGAGAGAGAGCAGAGAGAGAGAGAGAGCATGGGTGAAGAGAGGGATAGAGGGAGAGGGAGAAGCAGACTCCCCACTGAACAGGGAGCCCAATGTTGGGCTGGATCCCAGGATGCTGAGATCATGACCTGAGCTGAAGGCAGATGCTTAACCAACTGAGCCACCCAGAAGCCCCTCACTGTTAATGTCTTGAATGTTTTTTCTATGTCTACTTGAATCATCTCATTTACAAAAATGTGCTAATGTAGTGATTCTCTTCTATATACAATGATGAACTTAATATATTTCAACTAATTTCTGTCTCTGTGTCTTCTCTGCTACTGACTTTTAGTGGATTATCATTTTAAATATTTACTTTTGTGTTCTGGAATGTGCTTATGCTGCTTTTAGCTTATTTTTATATATCTCTTTTGAACCCAGATATCAAAGATGAAAAGATTAGTGTGCTTGCACTGCCTTCAATTTTCCTTCCTCATTATCTTCCCAAACATTTTTATTTCTATTTCTTCACCATCAGTCTCTGAATATTTACATTTTGTTCTGTAACAATAATCTTCCTATTTCCATACTTGGATAATATCTAAATTACATTAGAGTCATGCACATCCACTTCCTTTGCTATAGTTTCTCCTTTCAACTCGGAGTTAAATGAAATCCATCCTCTAGTATTTTTTCAATTTTGAGGGGTATTCACTATACAAAGAATTGCACATATTTAATATATAAATTTTGATGACTTTAGAATTATGCAAACACCTGCAATATCATCACCATAAACAGACACATGAAAAGTTATTCAGCATCACTAATTATCAGAAGAAAGCAAAGCAAAATCACAATGAGATATCTCCTGCGCTCTATTTTTAAGAAGAGCTCTTGGGAAGTATGTTTCCTATTGCCTGTATGCTTGATCAAATGTTTGGCTGGGTTTTAAAGTCTTGGCTTAACATTTTTTCTCACTAAGAACTTTGTTAGCACTTCTTCAACATCTTTTAGTGATGAATATCATAAGGAAATCTGAGGTTGGTCTGAATTTTTGCAAATGAAACTTGATCTTTCTGCCTAGCTGATCAAAAATTTTTGAGTATGTGTCTCATTCTTTATTCTCAAAATTATATTTTGAAAACCTTCAAACCATAGGCAAATTTTAAGGATAGTACAATGACTATCCATATATCCTTTACCCAGGCTTACCAATTCTTTTTTTTTTTAAGACACATTTATTCAGCATCATGATCAGACTATTACATTTAGCAATCAACAGCGTGGGTGCAAAAAAAAAAAAAATACTACATTAAAACTTTGTTGGAAAGCTTTACATTTTCCACAGAACAGAAATGAAAATAACCTGTTACACAATTAGTCACAAATACAGTCCTCGATTTTTTTGCCTATACAAATGGGTATTGTCTAAAACATGTCTTCTTTGTAGCAGGTAGGCCCTGCCACCACTGTGCTTGGCTGAGTTCACAAATCTGTTGTAACCTATAGCTTCCCTGTCACTTCTCTGGCTCTCCTCTCCTGCTAAGCTTTGTTTTCTGGCAGTAATTAAAACCTTTTGCCACTGCTGTAGTTATTGCTGCTGCTGAAACCATCACAGGCACCTTGGCTTCGTGGTTTGGCGAAGTATTGGCCTTCACCACCATAGGGGCCAGAACTTCTGCCTCCAAAATTTCCTCCATTCATGGGTCCAAAATTTGAGGATTGATTGTTATAACTGCCCAAATCATCATAGCTTCTGGCACCTTCAAAGTTGCTTCCATCATTACCAAATCCATTATAGGCACCCCCCTGCCACCCTATTCACCACCACCTCGACTGCCACCAAAGCCACCAGGATCACTGAAGTTGCCTCCATGACCAAAGTTGTCATTCCCACCAAAACCACCACCAAAGTTTCCAGAAGCATTTCGACCTCTTTGGCTGGATGAAGCACTAGCCATCTCTTGCTTAGATAGGGCTTTCCTTACTTCACAGTTGTGGCCATTCATAGTGTGGTATTTTTTTTTTTTTAAGATTTTATTTATTTATTTGTCAGAAAGAGAGAGAGAAAGCACACAAGCAGGCAGAGAGGCAGGCAGAGGTGAAGAGAGAGGCAGGCTCCCTGCCAAGCAAGGAGCCCGATGCGGGACTCGATCCCAGGACCCTGGGATCATGACCTGAGCCGAAGGCAGCAGCTTAACCCACTGAGCCACCCAGGCATCCCCATAGTGTGGTATTTTTGAGTGACAATCTTGTCTACGGAGTCATGGTCATCAAATGTTACAAAAGCAAAACACCTCTTTTTGCCACTGCCTAGGTCAGTTATGATTTTAGCCACTTCAATGTTCCCATACTGTTCGAAATAATCTTTTAGATGATGTTCTTCAGGGTCTTCTTTAATGCTACCAACAAAAATATTATTCAAAGTAAGGTGGGCACCACGTCTTTGAGAACTTTCCCTCGAGACAGCCTTCTTTGGTTCCACAACTCTTCCACCCACCTCCTGTGGCCTTCATTCATGGCTGCCCCCACCTCCTCCACAGGGACATGTGTGACAAACCCAAAGCACTTGGGTGCACTATGGAGCACTTGGTAGTTGGATCTCTCATTACCACACAGTCCCTAAGTTCCCCATTGCTCAAAATGGCCCCTCAGACTCTCATCAGTCATTTCAAAGCCCAAACCTCCAAAGAAGAGCTTCCGCAGCTGTTCAGGCTCCTGGGAGACTCTGACTTAGACATGATGGCGGTGGGAGGGGAGGCTTTAACAATGCTTACTCAGTAGTGTCCATGGGCAGAAAGAAAAGCAGGCTTACTAATTCTTAATATTTCCTCACACTTGCTTTATTATTGTTGCTATCTATCCATATACACACATTTTTTTAGTTGAACCATTTGAAAGAGAATTGAAGACATCATGAAACTATACCTGTAAGTACTTAAATAATGCCTATTAAGAAGAAAGCCATTTTAAAATGATTTTATTTATTTATTTGACAAAGAGAGAGACAGTGAGAGAGACAGCACAATCAGGGGGAGTAGGAAAGAGAGAAGCAGGCCTCGCAGTGAGAGAGGAACCCAAGGTTGGGCTCTATTCCAGGATCCTGGGATCATGACCTGAGCAGAAGGCAGATGCTTAAGGAATGAGCCACCCAGGCATCTGAGGAAGGATATTTTCTACACAACCACAGCAACATTATTTTTGAAGATTTTTACATTAATTTAAAAATATTGTCGAATACACAGACTACTTTATTTGTAAGGATCTTTCAGGAAAACTATTTTACATGCCCACCCTGTAATTTAGCCTGATGGTTAGCAAATTCTTTTAAGACAGTGATGTTTCATATTTTGAGCTCAATGGCTCTTCAAGAAGCCTGATCCTAGCTTTCTCTTCTGATACATATCTACACAGAAGATGACACACGAGATTTCATGTAAATTCAAAGGGTACACAAACCCACTGAATCCATAGTTGACAATACCCCTGGGGATGGGGAAGTCTACAAACTCCAAATTAAGTTTTCTCAACATCTCATCTAAATTCTTTCTCTTCGTGTATTTACCTATTTAAGATCACAGTACTTAGCGAAGATGGGGAGAAATTGATCTTATATCCACCCACTTATTTTTTCCGTTTTAATTATGCTTCTTTCAAAGAATCTCTCCCTTCCGTCTTTCCTTCCCTCCCTTCTTCCCTTTCTTCCTTCCTTTTCTTTCCCTCTTTCTTTTTTCTTTTCTTTTCTTCTCTTCCTTCTTTTCTTTCTTTCTTTCCTTTTTCCTTCTAACTTCTTTCTTTGCTAATGGAGATATTACTGTATATAGTAAGATGCATGGATATTATTTATAGTTTGTGAGTCTTGGCAAATGTACATGCTAGCCAAACTAATAGTTTATTGAAGATATGCAGTGTGTCCACCATCCTACAAAATCTAGTCAAGCCCTCTCCTCTCCAGAGGCAACTGCTATATTGATTTCTATCCCTGTAAATTATTTTTTGTTTACTTAAAATTTAATTTATATAAATAGAATAATAATGTATGAACTTTGGAGGGGGGGGTTCTGACTTCTTTTCCTTAACATAGATTCACTCATGTTGTTGCGAATATTGGAAGGTTATTGTTATTGTTTATTGTGGGGTAGTATTCAATTGTATGACTATAACACAATATATTTAACCATTCCCTTGATGAGATATTTGAGCTATTTATAGTATTTAGTTAATATTGAGCTTCATTTAAGTTCTTGGGTAAATCTTTTATTTGTAAATCTGTGTCTTCATTTTGGGAGAAACAAAAACTAGGAGTAGAATTAGTGAATCATAAGGTAGGTGTATATTTATGTAATCTACCTAAAATGCTGTCCAAATATTATTTACACATACCCCCAGTGGTATGTATTATATATATTAGTATATGTATTAGTATGTGTATGTGTATATAATATGTATGTATTATATGTATTAGAGTATTATGAGCAGTGTATGCTTCTTTTTCAACAACTGGTATTGTAAACCTTCTAGGTTTAGCCAGTCTATGAGTATGAGGTATTATTCCTTTGGTTAAAATTTACATTTCTTTTAGGACTAATAAAGTTGAGTAAGTTTCTATGTATTTATCATGCCTTTTTTTTTTTTTTAAAGATTTTATTTTTTTATCTGAGAGAAAGTGAGAAAATGAGAGAGAGACAGACAGACAGAGAGAGAGAGAACATGAGCAGGGGAACAGCAGAAGGAATGGGAGAAGCAGACTACTCAATGAGCAGGGGTCCAGACATGGAGCTCAATCCTGGGACTCTTGGATGGTGACCTCAGCTGAAGGCAAATGCTTAACCAACTGAGCCACCCAGGCACCCATTCACATCTATTCTTTTCTGAATTGTGTCTTCTTTTTGCCCATTTTACTGAGCTTTTTGTATTTTATGATTAATCTCTAAAAATTCTTTATTCTGGAGACATGTTCTTTTTTGATACTCAAATACATAAAAATATATATAGAGAGGGATCCCATTGTTCATGGATTCCATAATTTGCTAAAATGAATTTGCAATTTCAAAATCAATTCTCAGGGCTCTTCCATGGTTTCTTATAAAAGTGAGCAGAACTGTGAAAATTTTGAGTGACCGGATGCATCTGTTCCCAGATGAGATCAAAGCATGCTCTGCTTTGTTGCTTCTGCTCATTCTATAAATAAATGCCCTTTTTAAGCCTACTGAGTGCCAAGTTTTATGTTTTTGTTATCTTATTTGCTGATGATTTTGTTGTTTAAAATGGCCCCTAAGTGAAGTGTTGTCTGGTGTTCTGATGTACAAGAATGGGGTGATGTACTTTATGGAGAAAATATGTGTGTTAATTAAGCCTCATTCAGGCAGGAGTTATGGTGAATCAATACTATATGCTATATTAAATAATGTCTTTAAAGAAAAACACATATGAAACAAAGTTATATATTAGTTAGTTGATGAAAATATTGTGACCAAAGGCCTATAGGAACCAAACCCTGTATTTCCTCTAGGCACAATAGTTATAGTTATATATTAGTTATAGTTATAGTTATATAATAGTTATAGTTAGGCACAACAGTATTTGTTAATTTCATAGAATTTAACTATTGCAAATAATGAGAATTGACTATATGTATCATGTATCTACCTACCTCTCTACCCATCTATCATCTAAATTTTCTCCCAGTCTGCAAACTGACTTTTCATTTTGTAACTGGTTCTCTTTTGAGGAGCAAAATTTTTAAATTATATGAAGAAGCATCAATCTTTTTTAAAAAAGATATTACTTTTTGAAATCAATCTAAGAAATAAAATCTTTATCCATTTTAACTTTTCAAAGATATTCTATTATATTTCTATCTAAGATCTTTACTTACCTTTTATGCTTACATGTACAACAAATGTTCATTTTTGTGTGCAGTGTGAGAAATGGGTCATGACTTGTGTCCATATGGCTCTTTTGGTTCTTTAGTATCATTTCTAGAAAACAGTTTTGTTTCTCCACTGAATTTCTTTGGTGCATTGTTGAAAAGCAGTTAACTATATCTGTGTGGGTTTATTTCTGAAGTCAGTTCTGCTCCCTTCATCAGTCTGTTTATACTCCTGCAAATAGAGCATTGATATAATTATTCTGGTTTTAGAGTAAGTCTTGACATCAGTTTGTGTGAGCCTTCCAACTATGGAGAGTTTTAGAAGGGGGGTGTCGGGGGATGGGTAAGCCTGGTGATGGGTATTAAGGAGGGCACAGATTCCATGGAGCACTGGGTGTTAAATGCAAACAAGAATCATGGAACACTACATCAAAAACTAATGATGTAATTTATGGTGACTAACATAACACAATAAAACAAACAACAACAAAAAAACCCCAACCTCCCCAAAAAGACTCCCCCCAAAACAACTTTGTTCTCCATTTGCAAGATTGTTGTGACTATTCTGTATCTTTCTCATTTCCACAGAAGTTTCAGTATCTGCTTGTCAGTTTCTAGAAAAATGTTTACTGGTATTTGGATTTGAGTTTCATTGAATCTAGAGATCAGTTTGAAAGCAACTTGCATCTTTACCTTATCGATTCTTCTGACCTATGGTCATGGTATAACTCTCCCTTTTTTTCTCCATTATTAGACGTATAAAATTTATACCTGCAATATTTAGTACAAAGATATTTAACATCTTTTGTTAAATTTTTTATAAATACCTCTACCAATCAAGGAAAAGGTAAAATTAAGGAAAAAATAACCAATGTCAAATGAAAAAGAGCCTCATTATAGATTATCTATTCATTAAATAGTTAATAAAATATTATGAACAAATTAATGTTAAAAAATTATTAGAAATATACAAGTTACTAAAATTAATACAAAAGGAAATTGACTATATAAATACTGGGATTCTTAATAAAACAATTCAGTCTGTAATTAAAAACAGTCTCAGAATGAAACTCTATACTCAGGGCATTGTTGGTGAATTCTATCAATTATTAAATACATAATGTCAATCTTAAAATTTCTTAGAGAAGGGAGGAGTCAAGATGGCAGAAGAGTAGCAGGCTGAAATGACATCAGGTAGCAAGAGATCAGCTAGATAGCTTATCAAACCATTCCAAACACCTACAAATCCAAGAGATCAAAGAGAAGAAGTCCAGCAATTCTAGAAACAGAAAATCAACCACTTTCTGAAAGGTAGGACCTGAGGAGAAGTGAATCCAAAGTCTCGGGAAGATAGATTATGAGGGAAGGGACTGGCTCCCAGCAAGTGACAGAGCAATGGAACATAAAATCAGAACTTTTAAAAGTCTGCTCCACTAAGGGACATTGCTCCACAGGCCTAAGCGGGGGTGGAGCCCTCATGGGGAAAGCATGGTCTCAGGTCCTGCAGGGTCACAGAAGGATTGGGGGTGTCTGAGTGTTGCAGAGCTCACAGGTATTAGAGCAGGGAAGCCAGCTACAGAGACAGAGCCAAAGAGTGAGCTCTTAACTAGGGGTTACCTTAAACTGTGATCTGTGGCACAGTCAGACCACTGCTCTTTGAGCAGAGACCCCACAAGTAGCAGATCTGGGAAGACCCCCCCTGAAAGAGTGGCATGGATCTGCTGAGTTTGAAGACTCCAGGCAGGGCTTTGGCCGGAGACAGAGATGCTTGGTCATAGGTTGGGTGAGCTTGGACCCTGGCTGGAGGCCAGGGAAACAGGAGTGATTCAGCACTTTTCTCTAATGGCAAACTAAGGAGTGGAGCCCTGGGCTTTTGGCTCCTCCAGGCTGGAGATTGGGAGGCTGCCATTTTCATTCACATCCACCAGAGCTCTACAGAAAGTGTTCAGGGAACGAAAGCTCCTGAGAGTGAACACGGGCAGATTACTTAGCCTGGCCCCTGGCAAGGGCAGTGCAATTCCACCTCAGGCAAAGACACTTGAGAATCACTACAACAGGCCCCTCCCCCAGAAGATTAGCAAGAAATCCAGCCAAGACCATGCTCACTTATCAAGGAGAACAGCGGAATTGCAGAGGAGGGGAAAGCAAAGCATGGAATTCATGGCTTTCTCCCCATGATTCTTTAGTCTTGCAAAGTTAATTAAATTTTTTTAATTTTATTTTTTTCTGATTCTAATTTTTTAAATGTTTACTCTTTCCTCTTTTAATATTTTTTAACTAGTTTATCTTAACAACACCTTAAAAAAAAACTTTTGAAACTTCATTATTATAATCATACTTTATCCTTCATTGTATCTAACTTTATTTTTTATATACATATAGGGTTTCTTCTTCTAAAAAATCTTGGGATACAACTTCTTCTAATAGATCAAAATATATCCTAAATCTAGAACAGGGCTTTGTTCTAGGCTCAAGCCTGAGCAAATTCCCTCCACTTTCTTTTTCTTTCTTTTCCCAACCAACTTACCTTATCAACTCCTTTTTTAGAATTTTTAAAAAATTTTTCTTTACAGTCATATTCCATCCCTTCATTTTACATATATATATATATATATATGTATTGTTCTTTACAATTTTGAGAGGTAGTTTCTTCTAAGAGACCAAAATACTCCCAAAATTAAGGTGGTGGCTCTGTTCTTTTCACCAGTCTGATGTACATATTTTCAATTTCTTTTTAATTTTATTAAACTTCTTTTTACCCCCTTTCTTCTCCCCACAATTTGGAATCACTTCTGATTTGGTTAACACACATTTTTCTGGCGTCTTTGCCACCCTTTTCATATTTTATTCTCTCATTCATATATTCTTATCTAGATAAAATGACAAGGTGGAAAAACTCACCACAAAAAAAAAAAAAAAAAGAAAAAGAAAAAGAAAAAAGAACAAGAGGCAGTACCAAAGGATAGGGACCTAATCAATATGGAAATTGGTAATATGTCAGATCTAGAGTTCAGAATGATGATTCTCAAGGTGCTAGCTTGGCTTGTAAAAGGCATGGAAGATATTAAAGAAACCCTGTCTGGAGAAATAAAAGCCCTTTCTGGAGAAATAAAGGAACTAAAATCTAACCAAGGAGAAATAAAAAAAAGCTATTAATGAGGTGCAATAAAAAATGGAGGTTCTTTCTGTAGGATAAATGAAGCAGAAGAGAGAATTAGAGATATAGAAGACCAAATGATGGAGAATAAAGAAGCTGAACAAAAGAGAGACAACTACAAGATCATGAGGGGAGATTTCGAGAGATAAGTGATACCATATGATGAAATAACATTAGAATAATTGGGATTCAGAAGAAGAAGAAAGAAGAAGGTGGCAGAAGGTATACTGGAGCAAATTACTGTAGACAATTTCCTTAATATGGCAAAGGGAACAAGCATCAAAATCCAGGAAGTGCAGAGAACCCCCCCCCCAAATCCATAAGAATAAATCCACACCCCTTGATCTAATAGTAAAAGTTATAAGTCTTAGTGACAAAGAGAAAATCCTGAAAGCAGCCTGGGACAAGAAGTCTGTAACATACAATGGTAAAAATATTAGATTGGCAGCTGACTTATCCACAGAGACCTGGCAGGCCAGAAAGAGCTGGCATGATATTTTCAGAGCACTAAACAAGAAAAACATGCAGCCAAGAACAATATACTCAGCTAGGCTATCATTGAAAATAGAAGGAGAGATTAAAAAGCTTCTAGGACAAACAAAAAATAAAATAATTTGTAAACAACAAACCAGCTCTATAGGAAATATTAAAAGGGGTCCTCTAAGCAAAGAGAGAGCCAAAAGCAGTAGACCAAAAAGGAACAGAGACAATATACAGTAATAGTCACCTTACAGGCAATACAATGGCATTAAGTTCATATCTCTCAATAGTTACCCTGAATGTAATTGGGCTAAATGCCCCTATCAAAAGACACACAGTATCAGAATGGATTAAAAAACAAAACCCATCAATATACTGCCTACAAGAAACTTATTTTAGACCCAAAGACACCTCCAGATTTAAAGTGAGGGGGTGGAAAAGAATTTACCATGCTAATAGACATCAAAAGAAAGCTGGAGTGGCAATCCTTATATCAGATCAATTAGATTTTAAGTCAAGACTATAATAAGAGCTGAGAAAGGACACTATATCATACTCAAAGGATCTGTCCAACAAGAAGATCTAACAATTTTAAATATCTATGCCCCTAACATGGGAGCAGAAAACTACATAAACCAATTAATAAAAAAAATCAAAGAAACACATTGACAATAATACAGTAGTAGTAGGGGACTTTAACACCCCCGTCACTGAAATGGATGGATCATCTAAGCAAAAGATCGACAAGGAAGTGAAGGCCTCAAAAGATACAATGAACCAGATGGACACCACAGATATTTTCAGAACATTCCATCCCAAAACAACAGGATACACATTCTTCTCTAGTGCACATGGAAGATTCTCCAGAATAGATTATATCCTGGGTCACAAATCAGGTCTCAACCAATACCAAAAGATTGGGATCATTCCCTGCATATTTTCAGACCACAATGCTCTGAAGCTAGAACTCAACCACAAAAGGAAGTTTGAAAAGAACCCAAATACATGGAGACTAAACAGCATCCTTCGAAAGAATGAATGGGTCAACCGGGAAATAAAAGAAGAATTGAAAAAAATCATGGAAACAAATGATAATGAAAACACAACGGTTCAAAATCTGTGGGACACAGCAAAGGTAGTCCTGAGAGGAAAATACATAGTGATACAAGCCTTTCTCAAGAAACAAGAAAGGTCTCAAATACACAACCTAACCCTCCACTTAGAGGAACTGGAGAAAGAACAACAAAGAAAGCCTAAACCCAGCAGAAGAAGAGAAATCATAAAGATCAGAGCAGAAATCAATGAAATAGAAACCAAAAAAACAATAGAACAAATTAATGAAACTAGTAAGTGGTTCTTTGAAAGAATTAATAAGATTGAAAAACCCCTGGCCAGACTTACCAAAAAGAAAAGAGAAAGAACGCAAATAAATAAAATCATGAATGAAAGAGCAGAGATCACAACCAACACCAAAGAAATACAAACAATTATAAGAACATACTATGAACAACTCTACACCAGCAAATTTGACAATCTGGAAGAAATGGATGCATTCCTAGAGATGTATAAACTACCACAACTGAACCAGGAAGAAATAGAAAACCTTAACAGACCCATAGTCAGTAAGGAGATTGAAGCAGTCATCAAAAATCTCCCAACAAACAAGAGCCCAGGGCCAGATGGCTTCCCAGGGGACTACTACCAAACATTTAAAGAAGAATTAATTTCTATTCTCCTGAAACTGTTCCAAAAAGTAGAAATGGAAGGAAAAGTTCCAAACTCATTTTATGAGGCCAGCATTATCTTGATCCCCAAACCAGACAAAGATCCCATCAAAAAAGAGAATTACAAGCCAATATCCTTTATGAACACAGATGCAAAAATTCTCACCAAAATACTAGCCAATAGGATCCAACAGTACATTAAAAGGATTATTCACCACGACCAACTGGGATTTATTCTAGGGCTGCAAGGTTGCTTCAACATCCACAAATCAATCAATGTGATACAATACATTAATAAAAGAAAGAACAAAAACCATATGATACTCTCAATAGATGCTGAAAAGCATTTGAAAAAGTACAACATCCTTTCTTGATCAAAACTCTTCAAAGTGTAGGGATAGAGGGTACATACCTCAATATTATCAAATCCATTTATGAAAAACCCACAGCGAATATCATTCTCAATGGAGAAAAACTGAGAGCTTTTCTTCTAAGGTCAGGAACACGGCAGAGATGTCCATTATCACCACTGCTTTTCAACACAGTAATAGAAGTCTTAGCCTCAGCAATCAGACAATAAAAAGAAATTAAAGGCATCCAAGTGGGCAAAGAAGTCAAACTATCACTCTTTGCAGATGATATGATATTTTATGTGGAAAACTCAAAAGGCTCCAATCCAAACCTGCTAGAACTTATACAGGAATTCATTAACATGCCAGGATATGAAATCAATGCACAGAAGTCAGTTGAATTTCTTTACACCAACAACAAGACAGAAGAAAGAGAAATTAAGGAGTCAATCCCATTTACAATTGCACCCAAAACCATAAGATACCTAGGAATAAACCTAACCAAAGAGGCAAGGAATCTGTACTCAGAAAACTATAAAGTACTCATGAAAGAAATTGAGGAAGACACAAAGAAATGGAAAAATGTTCAATGCTCATAGATTGGAAGAACAAATATTGTGAAAATGTCTATGTTACGTAAAGCAATCTACACATTTAATGCAATCCCTATCAAAATCCCATCCATTTTTTTTCAAAGAAATGGAACAAATAATCCTAAAATTTATATGCAACCAGAAAATACCTTGAATAACCAGAGGAATGTTGAAAAAGAAAGCCAAAGTTGGTGGCATCATAATTCCAAACTTCAAGCTCTATTACAAAGCTGTCATCATCAAGACAGTATGGTACTGGCACAAAAACAGACACGTAGATCAATGGAACAGAATAGAAAGTCCAGTAATAGACCCTCAACTCTGTGGTCAACTAATCTTCGACAAAGCAGGAAAGAATATCCAATGGAAAAAAGACAGTCTCTTCAACAAATGGTGTTGGGAAAATTGGACATGCAGAAGAATAAAACTGGACTATTTCCTCACCCCACATACAAAAACAGACTCAAAATGGATGAAAGACCTCAATGTGAGAGAGGACTCCATCAAAATCCTTGAGGAGAACACAGGCAGCAGCCTCTTCGAACTCAGCCACAGTAACTTCTTCCTAGAAACATCGCCAATGGCAATGGAAGCAAGGGCAAAAATGAACTATAGAGACTTCATCAAGATCAAAAGCTTTTGCACAGCAAAGAAAACAGTTAACAAAACCAAAGGACAACTGACAGAATGGGAGAAGATATTTGCAAATGACATATCAGATAAAGGGCTAGTATCCAAAATCTCTAAAAAATTTAACAAACTCAACAACCAAAGAACAAATAATCCAATCAAGAAATGGGCAGAGGACATTAACACACATTTCTGCAAAGACGACATCCAGATGGCAAACAGACACATGAAAAAGTGCTCCACATCACTGGGCTTCAGGGAAATACAAATCAAAACCACAATGGGATACCACCTCACACCAGTCAGAATGGCTAAAATTAACAAGTCAAGAAATAACAGGTGCTGGCAAGGATGCAGAGAAAGGGGAACCCTCCTACACTGTTGGTGGGAATGCAAGCTGGTGCAACCACTCTGGAAAACAGCATGGAGGTTCCTCAAAAAATTGAAAATAGAGCTATCCTATGACCCAGCAATTGCACTATTGGATATTTACCCTAAAGATACAAAGGTAGTGACCCAAAAGGTCAAGGGCACCCAAATATTTATAGCAGCAATGTCCATAATAATCAAACTATGGAAAGAATCTAGAGGTCCATCAACAGATGAAAGGATAAAGAAGAGGTGATACACACACACACACACACACACACAATGGAATACTATGCAGCCATCAAAAGAAATTAACTCTTGCCATGTGTGATGACATGGATGGAACTAGAGGGTATTATGCTTAGTGAAATAAGTCAATCAGAGAAAGACAACTATCATATGATCTCCCTGATATGAGGAAGTTGAGAGGCAATGTGAGGGGCTCAGGGGGTGGGGGAGGAAAGGAATAAATGAAACAAGATGGGATCAGGAGGGAGACAAACCATAAGAGACTCTTAATCTCACAAAACATACTGAGGGTTGAGGGGGTAGGGGGACAAGGGAGAGGGTGGTTGGGTTATGGACATCAGGGAGGGTATGTGCTTTGGTGAGTGCTGTGAAGTGTGTAAACCTGGCGATTCACAGACCTGTACCCCTGGGGCTAATAATACATTATATGTTAATAAAAAAATTTCAAATAGTTATTTGAGAAAATAGAAGAAAGAGCCCTTCCCAACATATTTTATTAGGCCAGCATAACTCAGGTACTAAAAATGGACAACACTGCAATAAAAAATTAAAATATCAATATCATTGATGAGCAAAGATGGAAAATATTAATCAAAATAGAATCCAACAACCTGCAAAAACAAAAATACATCAAAGTCAAGCTGGATTTATTTTTTAAAAAAGCAAGGTTAATTTTATATTTAAATATAATATGCCACTATATATGAGAATAAAGAGAAAAATCACATATCAGTAAATGCAGAAAAAAACATTTGTTAAAATTTAATGTTCACTCATGATAAAATCCTTTAGCAAACTAGGAAAAGAAGGGAGTTTCCCTAATTCATATCTTCAGAAATATAACTTTTAAATAGTACAAGTAGCATACACAATAGTGACATATTAACTGCTTTCTCTCTGAGACCAGGATGAACACAAGTATTTATTCTGCCTATCTTAGAAACATTGTATCAGAGGCTGTAGCCAGTGCAGTAAAGCAAATAACTAACAAACTTAATTTTTTAAAAAATTTTATTTATTTGATAGAGAGAAAGAGAGAGGAAAAGGAGGAAGGGAGAGCGAGAGGGAAAAGCTGACTCCCTGGTGAGCAGAGAGCCCAACTTGGGGCTTGATCTCAGGACTCTGAGACCATGATCCAAGCTGAAGGTAGATGTTTAACCAACTGAGCCACTCAGGCATCCTTCTAACTAAATTAATGAAATAAAAGTATAGTGACCAAAATGAAGAAATAACAATTATTTATTCAGAGATTATATGATTACGTCCATGAAAGTTAAAAAGAATCTAAAGATAAATGATTGGAAGTGTGCTTGGGTGGCTCCGTGGGTTAATCCTCTGCCTTCAGCTCAGGTCATGTTCTCAGGGTACTGGTATTGAGCCCCGCATCAGGCTCTCTGCTCAGCAGGGAGCCTGCTTCTCCCTCTCTTTCTCTGCCTACTTGTGATCTCTCTCTCTTTCTCAAATAAATAAATAAAATCTTTAGAAAAAATCTTTGGAATTAATAGATAAATTAAAAAGTTTCTGGATATAAGTTCAGTATTCAAAAATTAATTGCATTTCTGCATAATGGCAATACATGATAAAATAAATATTTAAAAGATTCAATTTTCAGTAATGTAGAATATCAAATACTTCAGACAAACTAGCAAAATATGTACAATATCTTTATGTAGAATTTTATTATTGAGAAAAAGGAAAGAATACCTAATTTTTACAGTATTCTACTTATGTATAAGACTCAATATTTAAAGATGTTAATTTTTACCAACGTGATCTATGAGTCAAAGCAATTCTAATCATAATGAGAATGGTGTTTGTGTGTGTGTGTGTGTGTGTTGTAACTTGATAAGCTGGTTCTAAACTTTATGTAGAAATGTATGGGGCCAAGAATAGTCTCATAGCTGAAGGAGAAAAAAAATAGAAGGACTTTTCCTACAAGAAATCGAGAATTACTGAAATGCCACAGTAGTTAGGATTGTGTGGCATCAGATCAGAGACTAATAGATCAGTGGAACAGAACACAGAGCCTCTACCAATACTTCTACCAATCAAAGAAACTCACACATAACATAAACATTTGATTATGATCAGGAAGGACACACAGTGCCTGATAGGCTTCTTAACATTCTAGAGACAGCATACACCACACCTGGGAAAACTGTTTCAACTGATACACAGGGACCACAGGTCCTGCCAGCTCTGAGTGGAGCCAGAAAGCAAAAGACTTTGGAGCAGGTCCAGGCCATAGGACACACAGCCATGCCACCTGGGTCATATGACCTGGTCAACTTGACCTGTTATAGCAAAGTTGTCAGAGGAGGAAAAAGATGCTATGTGGCATTATGGCAACCCTCAATGAGAGAATCAGCATACAGATGCCTTGAATGTTAGAGGAATGTATTACAGAATAATCATAGACCTTTCTATAAATAGCTTCAAGTATGCTACTGGATCCTGGTTGAGACAGAACTTGATCTTGGACAATTGGCTGTATTCCCAGAAGCTGAAGAAGCAGGTAGCCCAGACCCCGTGTCATCAATCACTGCTACATCATTACCTCTTCCTCTGCTTATATCTGCTGCCCTATATAGGACCCCTTATGATGGAGAAAGGAAGGGCTTAAGCCTAGCTCATGGATGGATTGGCTCTAACTATCAATGTTAGGTAAAACTAGATGGTGGCTGTATTAGCCTGCACCCAGAAATTACATTGAAAGGCTTTGGTGAAAGAACACCCAAGGCAGGATAACCAACAAGGCATCTGGTTCTCTGCTTTGTATACACAGTAGTTGGCTTTTCATACGTGTTATATAGGTTATAGTTATAGGTTATGATATACATATGGACCCATGAGCAGTGGCAAATTTCAGAAAAAAGATTGGAAGATGGCAACTAGTTTTTCTTTCTTTATACCAGTACACTCTTTTAAACTTTTTCTTTAATTGTTATATCACCGAGTTAATACAACTGAAAACTTTCTCCTACCTAAAATCATTTCTATTGAAAAAAAAAATTTCAAGTTGTGTTCATAATAATAATCTCAGATTACTCTCAAATTTGTTTTGAACCCAATTACTATAATTGTGACAAATAAGTATTGGTAAACCAAACTAATTTACATTTACCACCTCATTGCATCAGATATTCATGGAGCTTTACAAATTTCCTGTGTTCGATAGCAAATTATGCATGTAATAAAAGTAGACTTTTTTTTTTATCCCCCAAAGTCCTCTGGCTCATCTGTGTTGAGGCAGAGGATATCTTGTTTATCTCTGAAACAAGGTAGCCTCATCAAAAGCCCTTGGGCAATCATAGACTGCATGTCCTCAGATGGCTTTGTAAGCAATGTGTCAGAAAATTTACTTACAAAACAGGAGCATTAAACTTTAGCTTATTATATAGCTTTAAGAAGTTCAACTTTAAAACAATTTTCTGTTCTTTAAAACGACATTTAGTGTTTCACATTTTTATAATAAACTACCACCTGTAGTTGGATCTTTTGATTCATGAATACTAATGTCTGATATTTAATGCTTGTCTCAAGAACTTTTCTTGGTCTAGACCTGCACTGTCCAACATGGAACCCATTAGCAACACGTGACTGTGGAGCACCAGAAATGTAACTCACTGGATGAAATAGCAAGTCAATTTCAGTGACAAAGTAGAACAAGTGCATAAAATACTTTGTCAATAATATTTATTTCAATTACATGTGAATTGACACTATTATTTATTTATTTGAGAGAGAGAGAGAGATAACAAAAGAAAGCACAAGCAGAGGATGGGGGGAGAGGGAGAAGCAGATTCCCCACTGAGTAGGGAGCCCAATGCAGGACTTGATCCCAGGACCCTGGGGCCATGACCTGAGCCAAAGGCAGATGCTTAACCAAGTGAGCCACCCAGGGGCCCCGACACAATTTTTGATGTATTGGGTTAACTTAATCAGTATAAGCTCCTATAATTACTATAAATTTAGTGTAATATACAAAATATTTGCCCATATGGTCTTTAAGTTGTAATACTTTGTGTATTTCATTAAATGTCCTACCACTATTAAGTATTCAAGTCTAATTTTTATACCAGTTATTGTTTGTGTCTTTACCCTTTGATCTACATGCTAGCCCCACCACTGTGTTAAGTGAGAAGGGAAGACTGAGCAGAGGTCTGTGAATAGAATAACAACAGTGACAGCCAAAAGCAAAGTACGTACCTCTAACTCAACCATAGTGAAAATAGAGAAAGCTCAGTACTGGTCAGGCACCCATTCCAGAGAACTAGGACTCACCTTTTCCCTTCTCCACTCTCTAGCCAGCATTCCTACAATTCTGACTCTTAAATAACTCTCAAATCACGTAAATTGCTACTATCTTGGCAAAACCCCTTGTAATCTTTCCTGGAATTATTGCAGTGTCCGTGGCGTGGGTCCCAAATTCCAATCCCTCTTGTCCTACTACTTATTTTTCAAATGTGAATCAACTGTTTTTTTTTTTTTCCTAAAATGCAAATTTGTTCAACTCCTTTATTAAAAAGTCCAGTAAACATCCTGACTTCCCACGTGATAAAGTATACACTGCTTAAAAAGCATTAAAGTTTTCCCTTCTGCCACTCCCTTACTATCCCCTCCACTGTCAGCCATGTGGGACTGATCTCCATTCCCCTAACCCGCTGTGTCTGCCTAGGCCTTTCAACCTGTGCTCACAGATGTATTTGCCTGGGATGTCATCCCTGATCTGAATACTTTCCACCTGGCCAACTTCACCATTCTGAAGGTATTATGGACTGAGTAGTGATACCACCAGCCCCATTCATATAAGAACCCCTAACTCCCAAAGTAACTGTATTTGGAGATAAGCTTTTAGGAAGTAATGAGGCCATAAAAGTGGAGCCCTGACCCCATAGGATTAATGGCTTTATAAGAAGAGACACCAGAATGCTCTTTCTCTCCCCATTGTGTGAGGACACAGTGAGAACGTGGTTGTGGGAAAGCCAGGAACCAACTTCACTGGCATTCTGATATGAAATTCCCAGCCTCCAGAATTGGGAGAAATGAAATGCTTGCTGTTGAAGCCATTGGGTTATGCAGCCTGAGCTGACTGATACAGCAGGCTCTGCTCAAACCTCAGACCCTGGAGAGCATGCACCAGTATCCAAGGCTAAGCAGCTCTCGATGACATGGATTCCATGAACACATTCATCACGGCCCATCATTTCATTTTTCTATACTACTTTTGTGAACTCCTTGAAGGCAAAGGAAGTCTTTTATTCATCTTTGTTTCAAAATGCCTAGTCTGTCATTTGTTTATTTTAGTGTTGAGAGAGGTATGCAACTGAGATATTTGTTGGTTGATCGTTTAGGAGTACTTTGTTAAAATCTTTCAAAGCAGCTAAAGAACACTTTGGGAAATACATTTCATGCAGAACTCTCATAAGTAACTTCCAGCTTGAAGCCATCTGGGCACAGGGAGTAACAGGGATCCTGAGGCAACCAGCTGGCATAGCTGGGGAGATTGTTCCCTGCTACTTAGGAAGGGTACGAGCCACCAACCACACTTAGTTAACGCTCATGACAGGCGGAGTTATCCTAGTGAAGCAGCTGTGTGAAAGTGATTTGCTCCCTTATTCTGTGACCTCAGAAGCAAAAGATTAATGACAAGGAACTAAGAAAGAATCTTCAGTCATTAAAACACCGTAATCCAGTCCCTCAGAGAAACACAAGATTGGGTCTTTCCGATGATCCCGTTTCTATACACACATATAATGAAACAAAACTTACTCAGTTTTCATACTTCCCCTTGCAAAAATAATGGGGCTGAATGGTGTCAGACTTTTCTCATGCTTGACTAAGGCTGTATCATGTATTTCTCCCTTCATATGAGGTTTGTGAACTGAGTTAAGTTTTTTCTATTTCATGAGATCCTGGGCAGTAGAGACATGAGATTTTCCGTGTTCTTGAACCTTTGCTTCTGTCTTCTTTGACTTTATCACGTATCTTTCTTTTTCCATCTGTGGCTTACTTATTTGTTAGTTTCCCAGACATGCAGTATTAAATGAATTGTACAAATTAGACATGGCAGATTTGGGGAGATTTCAGGAGTAGAGGGAACCCTCTGAGGGTTTACTGCTAAGTTACCTGCTATTGGGCTAAAAAGGCAGATTACCCATGAGATCATACGGGCTTGTGCACAGACAGTCCTGGGTTAGACTTCTGACTACCATTTGCTTGTTATGTGATCTTTGATAAGCTGCTTGACCTCTCTGAGCCTCAGAATCTGGAAACGAAAACAATGGGGCTTATCTTGTAGTGAAGCAAAGACGAGACACAGTAGGCACACAGCGTTTGGTGAATGTGGGCCCTCAGGAGATGTGAACTCTTGTTAGTGATGTCACTTATTAGCTCATGCCCTTGGAAGGCATTTACCTCTAGTGGTAAGGAAGAATTAAAACGATGAGGCATATGGGCAATCTGGGACACAAAAAAACCCCAAGGAACCATTATTTTCATCTAGAGGAGTATCTAAATCATTCAAGATTTCCTTTTTTAATATCTCTAGGAATGGAAACTCTCAATACTTCGCAAGGAATTTTCTTCTAGTGTTTCATCATCATAATGGTTAAGAAGTTCCTCCTCATATGCGGCAGAAATTGGCAAGCTCATTTCCTCAGATTCAGACTCCAAGGGGAAAAGGAGAACAGCTGTTGAGTTTCTCAATCCAGAAAATCTTCGCCATATTGAATCATCACTCCTTTCCTGTTTCCCCCTGAGTATGAATAGCCAAGGGCCTCAAACAGTTCCTGGTAGTCACTGGTCCCTGTTGCTTTCTCATCTTTGATCCTTTCATATGAGGAGGGTTTACTTAGTTCACATCTGGTTAAACATTTGTCTCTGTGCTCTTGGCAGAGTTGAATGATAACAGATTGTAAGGGAAGAATGTCTTCTCAAGGCTGCAGGAAAAGACAACTTATTTTGACGGTACACTAACAAATCCCCCAGTTTATTAGAAAAGACTTTCCTGTCATAATCAGGGGATTTATGAAGGATTGTGGTATCTTCTGTGATGAATCATGATAAAACAGCGTGGTGACTGAGAACATGTGTTCTGGAATTGTACAGACTTAGGTAGGAACTCCTGTTACGCCTCTTGTGACCTTGTATGTGACCTTGTATGAATTACACAACCTCCCCAAGGCTCTATTGTCTCCTCTCTAGAAAGGGACAACTAACCTCCTGGGTTCTTGAGGTGATCCCCTCATTATCAATACATCACGCCCTCTCGGATCCAGGCTCACCTTCTGCAGATGTTCCACCTTAGGGGTCAGCATTCTTTTAAACATCTCTCCTTCACAGTGAGCTGGATGGTGGACTTTCTTAGGGCCACGACCTTCAGGGACACAACAGGTGGAAGGGCTCACTGCTGCACAGTGGGTCTCTGCATGAGGGGGGAGAATCTGGTGGAGCTCTGCCCTGGCCTCTTGCCCATACCCTCCAACCAGCTGGCTGATCCCATGCTCTCTCAACACTCTGATCAGAGTCCTGAGGCCTCCTGCCCATGCTGGCCCCCAACTCCCTCTGCAGGCCAGGTGTGGCTGGCCAGCATATGCCTGTGGCTTCTTTCTGAGCCAGTGCTCTCTCTGCTGATCACCAGCACTCTGTGTGTATCCCAGAGGGCTATTTTTTGCTTGCCTAGTGACAGCAGCCCAGCTCTAGCTGGGATAAACTAGCAAATGCCCCTGCTATCTGAGGGGCTGAGCTACTTCCACAATGAAGTCTGGGAAGACTTCCCAGCCTTGGTGGAGGCTTTCAAGTCTGTCTTCTCTTTGGTTCTCTCCTTTAGCCCTGGGTATAATACAGAGGGTCTTTGGGTCTTATAGTTACTCTTTTATCAGAATTTAATTATTATTTAAGTTAAACTTCTCTTGTTTAACTCACAATGTGGTTCCTCTCTGCTAATTAGACCCAGACTGATGGCACAGGAAACTGTCCCTCTCACATCTCTAGCTGTGGAAGGTGTCATTAACATATGGTCCCATTGCTGTGCTCTGTTATACGACAGCGTCCTCACCAAGGCCACGCTTCCTACTGCCAATGACCAAGTGAGGCACAGACAGGAAGCCATATTTGTTCTTGGTTGATGTGGGCTCCTTGAATGTGGAACCGGGGCTCAGGGACTCTCCATAGACTTCCTTACAAAGTGTGCTGTATTCTAAGACTTTTCCTACCCAACCTGCCCTCCCTCCCATTCTTTTCCGGCTTGGCCTGCATCTTGACCTTCCTAGCTCCTTTCCCATTCCCCTCAAATCCGTTTTCCCCTTAGATCTCTTACAGATCTAATTCCACCTCACCATCTGCTCCTTGAAAGGCCAAAATAAACACAGTGACCACAGGGGTTAAATGAACTCATGGAGGTAAAGTGTGTGGTAGTGCTTGGAGATGTGTGTTGACCATGAGGCTGTCGAGGATGACAACAGTTAGCCGAAGGGTCAGAGCTCCTGCCTGTTGCTGTATCATTGCAGAGTAATATCTTGGTTTTCTCTGCTGAAGGGGCAATAATTATTGTTCTCCTCACCATTGTTCAGGTACACAGATGGGCCATGTGGCGACCTCTTTGATGGGTGGTATTTCTAAAACTTTCCAGTCATTCCCTTTCTTTAGAACATTGTTTTTCTGAGCAATAAATACAGTGCTAGCAAAACCCCTGTTTAGCAGTTTGGAATACTGTGTAAGGACCTCTGTGTTTATGAACATTTTATTCCAACAAATTGAAGAAAAATGCAGTAATGTGGTAAGACCTCAGCTTTCCATGTTGCCAGCCACTCTTTTCATCTCAAGCTTTTTGTAATTGTTGTTCCTTTGACTGAAACCTTGAAGAAGCAGCAGAAACTGATAGCAGGGTCTGATAATTTTAGGCTCCCGTGGTCCTAACTGGGCATCCCTGGGTGCTTAGTTTCTCTGGTTTTGTTTTTTTGACAGATAAGAAAAACAATATGGGCTGTCCACAGTGTTTTTGAAATTGACCAAAATAATTACTTGTTTTCCTGGTTGTAATTCAGAGGTAATAAGAATGAATCTTTCTTCATCTCTGGAAACAGTATCCTGATCTGCGTTTCCTTTATGCAGATGATGGAGAGTTTGTCCTACCTTATGGAAGGCAAAATAGTCAACAAGACATCTGGGACAGTTGGCCTTATTCTGTTTAACGTGACTTTGATACATGACACTGGTTTATCATTCCCAAGACTTACCCGCCTGTGGCTCTAAAACACTCTTCAAGGACCAGGCCACTAAAGGATGTGCAGTCACCTTCCTTGCCTAATTCCAAAATGATTTGTTAGATTTCCAACTGCACAATATTTGGCATCTGGTGCCTTGGTGGCCCACGTGGGTGTGATGTGTAGTGTGTTATGAGTAACTGGTGCCAGTTTTTGACTAAGGTACTGACTGTTAGAGATTTTACTGTAAGTGAACAAGGAATAATTTCATAAGGTTTGGTTCTCCAGGGAGCCCAATGGGGTGCATTTGGGACTTTCCAAATTAATTCAGAGTCAGAGCCAGAGAATGTGGCTAAACATTTTGGCTCATTCAATCGCAGCCTGTAGGTGCTGTGACTAGTAATATATATCCTGTAACCCCGATTCAAAGAGCAACAATTTAACCCCAGAAAGATAACCTGCAGGGAGTGTGCTGTGGTACTTTATGGTAATTTATTCTTTCCGTTATATTCTTGTTGCAGCAGAAGAGGTAATTTTGGTAATCGGGAATATTTCTAGACTTGTATGCTCAGCCACACACACCATTAACATAAATACTTCTTTTCATTCAGACCCTGGAAATAGTAGCTGTGATTAATATGCTCATCCATATGCTTTTTCATACCCTTTAAAAGCAAAATATGATTTTAAAGAATTAAACATGGATTGGAATTCAGTCTTTAATTGCACTAACAAATGGCATTTTAAAGGATATAGCGGATAAACACTGTGCTAAACAGAAATGGCAGCTAAGAAATTGATTTCTTATGACAAAGAGAAGCTTTTTCCCTCCTCATTTTCAATGGAATGGAAAGAGGATTCTAAAATATGCGATATAATCAGGCTCTTTCTTGTCTTTGGCTGAGAGCCAAAACTATAGTTTTACACGGTCATGCTTGGTTCTGTCAGTTCCCTGCTTTGCCCTTCCTCCCCCTGCCCCTGTCTCTCTCACAGTGATTCTCTTGTCTCCTGGCAGGAGCATGCGGGAGTTTGCAGCCCCCCCCACCCCGAGCCCCTATACCTTTACCAATGCTTCCAAGTCACTAAGAGAGCTGGAACTTTCTTGGAAATTTAAACTATCCTCACTCAGCTACTCCCAACGGGAACTCAGTGGGTCGAGGAGAGGCTCAGAAATTCTCAAAGTGCCTCCTGAAAGCCCATGAATGGATTCATGCTGACTCCTGTTCACATGGGTGAACCACATTTGAAAAAACGAATTAAAAGAGTCCATCAGCAATACATTTCTGAATGTATTCCTTCATGCTCCGGTAAGCCTTGCATGCCAGTCTGAGGTAAGTTGACTCATCTATACAATGCCCACTTCTGGGAAATTGTCTTCTATGAAGGGCAGTCAGTCTTGGAAAGGTTCAAATTCAAGGAGAAAAATGAATAATAAGCTACAGATAAGGCATTGGTTTAGAAGAGATATTATTTCTGTCGTATTCTAACATGACAGTGGCAGCTGATTTAGGACAACAAAGAGCGGGAGAAGACAAGCCAGAATCTCACATGATCCAGTTTGAGCCGTGTATGTTCCACTCTGGTGTGCGAATGAGAGCGCCATTCCAGAGCCTGCCAAGAGGCCTTGACTAACCTCTGCTCTCTGGTCTCGATCAGCTCATTGTCCCCCGTGGTCCTCATGTTATGACAGTCAGCAATTTGTCATACTTGTCCAACCTCCGTTGTACCTGGCAGACTCTAAGTCTCATGAAGGCAGGGCTCTGATTTGCTTATTGCTGGGTCCTCATGGCTAATGTGTCTGTGCCTATGAGTGTTCAGTCGATGCTGAATAAATGATATTAATACTGGGAGCAGAGACCAGTGGGCAGTGACCAGTGGAGAGGAAAATGGAAGGTCAGAGTAGAAGCAGGGCATGAGTCCCAGGCCAGGAGCACGGGAGGCAGGAGAGGGTAGGAGCAAGCCAACACAGTCATTGGGAAAGAGCTGCTCAAAGCATGGCCAGGAGACCCCAGCCTGGGGATAACTGGGACTGGAGACCAGGCCAGGGCCAGGACCCAGCTGATGGCAACAAGATGATCCAAGATAAGCCAAGTTAATGGGTAGGATTCAAAGAGGCCCAGTAGAGAGAGAACAAAGGATGTGGAGCCAAGATCCAGGCTCAGCTTGATGCTCTGCCTATAATAAAAACATGTACCTGGATCATGGGATGTTGGGGTGATAATTATCAACAGGTGGCAGGAGTGATGACCTTGTGATCCATTTTTTGGGTCCCACTCCTGGCTCTGTCACTTAGTAGTTACAAACAGGTCAGTTAACCATGCTTTGTCTCACACTGCTCCATGGAAAAATGGTTAGAATACAGATCTTACCAAATAAAATAATAGTTTATGCCTATTATCAAGGCTGTGTAAAATTAGTAAGGAAAATTACATTATAAGAATATACTTTAAAGTATTCACCCCAGGGGCACCTGGGTGGCTCAGTCCTTGAGTGTTCAACTCGGTTTCAGCTCAGGTCATGACCCCAAGGTCATGGGATTGAGCCCTGCAATGGGCTCTGTGCTCAGTGGGGAGTCTGCTTGAGATTCCTTTTTCTCCCTCTGCCTCTGCCCCTCCCCCTTCTCTCTCTCTCTCTCTCTAATAAGTAAATGTTTTAAATAAGTAAGTAATTTACCATGAGTCAACTCAATCATTCTCTTGCAGCCCTAAATGGGTCAGATACCAATTTTCGTTGGGTCCTCTTGGAAAAACTGCATTGACTCTTCTGTGTCTTCTCTCTTACCTTCAAGTGCAGGAATAGATCTTGGAAAGTATCCCCAGAGCCTGAAGGGGTAGAGAAGCAAGACTGAGGGAGGTGTCCATCTCAAGACCATATCCCCAAGGATTGGTGGAGAGAAGCCAGGGCACCCTGGGCAGGAGAACCACCCAGCCCCTCCCCCAACCTCCCTGTCCCTCTCACCTCTGCTGTTCTTCCAAAAAGGAGGGATGTGTGTATGTGTGTGCGTGCGTGCGTGCGTGTGTGTGTATGTGTGTAGACACCAGACTCCCCCAGGGGTTAGGATTCACTGGCCCATTATTTGTTCACTCACTTATTCCACAAATATTTGTGAACCCTTGCTACATGCTCCACTGTTTGGTAAGCCCTGGGGAGACAGTTGAAAACCATCAGTTGGGCCTCAGCTTCAACCAGCAGGCAGACCCCAGACAGAACCTCCCTCTCCAGTTGGTGGACTGCTACCTTCTCTTGAGGGACTCACGCCGATTTGTGCTTATTTGTGGTTCTGATGAACTTGAGTTCATCATCTCACGTTGTTTCACAGAAGGCTTTCCTTCTCTTACGTATTTATATACATACCCTCCCTTTCTTTTCCAGTTTGCGCCCGGTTGCTTAAGGAAAATTTCTCCTTTCCATAACCTTAACTAAAGCTAAAACACACATGTATGGGTACTTATCCCCCTGTATCAAAAGAGAGGAAATCCATATAAAATTAGGAAGGAAAAAACTTTGTAATAGATAAAACAGATTTTCATAATTTTTGCACTAATTTGTTTCATTACTTCTGGTTAATTTCTTTCTATCACAAGAAACTGCCTTTAAGATCATTGTTAACCAGGGGTGCCTGGGTGGCTCAGTGGGTTAAGTCTCTGCCTTCCGCTCAGGTCATGATCCCAGGGTCCTAGGATCAAGCCCCGCATCGGGCTCTCTGCTTGGCACAGAGGCCCTGCTTCCTCCTCTCTCTCTCTCTCTGTCTGCCTCTCTGCCTACTTGTGATCTCTCTCTGTCAAATAAGTAAATAAATTCTTAAAAAAAAAAGATCATTGTTAACTATTTCAAATACAAATTAACTTGTTTAGGCTTTGTACTATTTTTGTTGTTGTTGTTTCATTTAAAATATATAATATTTTGGCAACTCTAGGACTGCTCATGAGTTTTAGGCTTCCTCTGAAGC
Organism: Mustela nigripes; assembly: GCF_022355385.1. Lineage (NCBI taxonomy): Eukaryota > Metazoa > Chordata > Mammalia > Carnivora > Mustelidae > Mustela > Mustela nigripes. The sequence continues at coordinate 125,183,440 of NC_081559.1, read as the reverse complement.
TCCAAGCAGCATCATTTACTACTTTCGTTGAATAGAAAAATGTGTTTCAAATTTGAGAGGCATGCCAGTAGCAAGCAGGGGCTTTAGCTCATTAGAGAATAAATTGTAAAATTGATTTGAAAATGTATGGTTATAAATCTATATAAATCTATAAAATACTGGCACTTCCATGCTGTTTTAAAACAGATCTCTCTTTTATATATTAATTCTTCTGTTTTCACATTCTTTGGGTGCCATCGTCCTAACAGCTGGGCAACAATAGTTGGCTCAGGACCTGCATAAGACCCTAGAAGTAAAAAAAAAAAAAAAATCTCAGAATGCAGTCTGCCAAAGAATGTCCCTAAAACCCTCCAAACAAAACAGCTGGCAGTGGGCTAGACTTTCTGAATTGATCCTGGATCCAACAAACCGAGGGTACACAGTTGTTTAGCTTTTTTGTGTGTGTTCAGATATTTATGTATTCCGTGGATTTTTGAGAGTGTACATTTTAAAATTTCTGAATCTTGTATTGTACATCGTGTATATTTTTTATAGAACAAAGCGTTTAAAGCAGGAGGGGCTTTGAAACCAGGAAAGCTTATCTTCTGAAATTTTTGTCATTCCCTCTTTCTAGATGGATCCCTAAGTATTTGCCAGGAACACTGCCTTTATTCACAACTTAGAATAGAAATACATAGGGAACCATAACAATTGTTCACACTAAAACTATTTTCTGCAGTTACTAACGGAAATAACAGAAAGGCTAGGAAAACACATATTCATCAAAATAGCAGATTTTTTTCTTTGTGAGCTGTAATTAGTCCCCATGCCAATTTCTATTCTCTGAATTGTATACTAGTTGATAGGCATTTTAATTTTTTTTTTTTGGTGAGAGAAAAATGAATGTATTAAACTCATAGGCATACCCTGACCAGATTGCCAATTAGTTTCTCTGGAATACATCAGTAAATAACATAGTCTTTCTGAAAGAGGAGGTCCATTTTCTTAGAAACATTGATTTGGAAACATTAATTTCCACATTTCTCGCACCTTTGTATATTTTGGTATATGTTAGGCCTTGCAATGTCACTAGAGAAGAATAACCAGACCTTCTTTGAATACCATACACATGCACTGCATGTTAACAGCTGTCACTGCAGGGTAAAACAAGAATTATTTCATTGCAGCAACCCCCTCCTACACACCATTCCCCCTTTTTTCACACCAGTAAAGTGGAATTTATAATTAATATGGAAATTTGATTCCATTTTAAAATAAAAACCATCAAGCACTTCCTATCATAGGCGAGTAAGAAATAAACATAGAATTCCTGCCTCAGGAGCCCGTGGAAGATTCCTGTGACCAATGGGAGCCTCCTGCCCTCCCTGAAGGGGACAGTGACACCTACCACATTTAGCTCATAGACATAGTATGGGGCTTTAGGCCCAGTGCTACCAGATGTTCTGATTTTTTTCCCCAAAAAACGTAAAAAATGGGGTTGTAAAGTACAGCTATTGATTTCAAATATTGATTTTCATAAAAAGTTTAAAACCCTCTGCAGGACAACAATCCATATCTGTCTGAGAGATTAGGCTCACATCTGCTTTAAAAAATATTTAACTTTATAAAATAGTTAATACATGCGCTTAGCTAAAAATCCAAAAGGAACAAAGAGTTATAGAGTGAAAAGGAGTCTCCCTCCCAATCCCTTCCCCATCTTACTGCCTTCCCACAGGCATTCCCACACCAGTGTCCCCCAGACCTCCCAGCGGTCTTCAGGCTGCATACATCTCCAAGCCTAGGCACAGAGTCTTTCTGTGCACATCAATGGTGATACTGTATCCACACTCTACACACTTCGTTTTTCTCACTAACTGCACTGTACATTATCACAATCGCTCCAAGCCAACTTATACAGAATTGCATTCTGTATCATTGTCCATCATCTGGAGGCATCCGATCATCTAACCAGTGCCTTGCTGACAGGGGTGTTGCCTGTCTTTGCAACTGCAAACCACGTTTCAAGGACTCATCTTTTTGCATATAATGTCATGCAAGTGAGTATATCTACAACCTGAATTCTTAAATTCCTTCCAGCAGAAATTCTCAACCTGCCTGTATAGAGGAATCTCCCAGGGAGCTTAAAACTGCAGGTGGGTAGGTCCCTCCACAAAGATTCAGATTATTCCCTGGCCATCAGGAATTTTTAAAAGGCCCGGGTGATGCTAAAGTGCAATCTGTGTTGAGAAGACTGCCTTCCAGACTAGCCCAAGCTATGCATCCTCCAAAAGGACAAGTACTTCCCTGCCAGCAAGAGCCTACAGAGCTCCCATGTGTGCCTTTTGTCCGAGCAGTAAAAAATCTGTGTGTCATGGTAGTTCTAATTGCTTTTTTAAAAAAAATTCTACAAGAGCAGTTGAACAGGGGTGCCTGGGTGGCTCAGGTGGTTAAGCGTCTGCCTTCAGCTCAGGTCATGATCCCAGGGTCTTGGGATCAAGTCCTATTTCCAGTTCCTTGCTCAGCAGTGAGTCTGCTTCTCCCTCTGACTGCTGCTCCCCCTGCTTGTGTGCTTGCACTCTCTCGCTCTCTCTCTGACAAGTAAATAAATAAATATATCTTTAAAAAAAGAGCAGTTGCGCACATTCTCATATTCATATTAGCTTTTTTAGTGAACTGTATGAAAACACATTTTGCCCATTAATGATCATATTGTTGGTCATTCTCCTTACATATTAAAGAAATTAGTTTTTTCCAGAATAACTTTAAAAAAAAATTTTTTTCTAACTTGTCATTGTCTTGACTTCTCTTATGGCATTTTTCTCTGTGAGGAATATTTTCATGTCACCAAATTTATCAAAAAAGTGTTGGCTTCTGAGTTTTGCATCACACTGAGAAAAATACTTTTCATTCTGAGATTAAGTTTTCAAAAAGAATATTTTATGGTTTCCTCCAGAATGTTAATGGTTTTATTTTTGACATTTAAAACTTTTATTCATCAGAATTCTGCATTTATTTTGGCATAAGTATGTGGTATGGCTCCAGCTTTGTTTTTTTTTTTTTTTCCAGACGCTCAGATACCATAGAGGGAATAATCAATTACCCCCAACACTTGACTCAAATTGTCATTTTTATCATTTACTAAATTACCTTATGTATTTGAGTCTAATCCAGGACTTTTATTCTATTTCTCTGATCAATCTACCCGTGCACTAGAACCATACTATGTTTTGTTAGATTATAGATTTGTAACATGTTATAATAAATGATGCCTTATTATTCTTACTCTTCAAAAATGTTCTCATTTTCTTATTTACTATTTTTCATTATTAACTTTAGAACCAGCTTTTCTAGTTCCACAATAATCCAGTTGTATTTTTACAAAGGATTTTGTGTCATTCATTTAATTTGGGAGGAATGGAGCACTCATTTAATTTGGGAGGAATGGAGCACACATGATCTATGTCTTCCTAACTTCGACCCTCATTTCTGTTTTCTCCCTTATTCTGAAAATCCCAGCTCTAATTAGTAGACTTGAAGTTCCACAAACCAATCATGTTTACCTCTAAATCTTTCAACTAGTTGAAAGAATTGAAGGCAAGATCATGAAACACCTTCCCCTTTCCAGGTGTGCTACTGCCTGCTCTGGCTCTTTTTAGCTTGGACGCCATATCTTCTATCTTCTCAGAAGACTTTGCTGTTCTCCACGGACCAATTAACGCAAGGTATTGCAAATGTCTGTTTCCTGGTGTAAGAGAGGAGGGTCCCAACGTACGAAATGTTAGACTCAGGTGTGCGAAAATATCATAATTTTTTTTCTGTAACTGACATCATCCTACTTTAAAACTTCCATACCAGCTGTGAATGGAGAGGAAAACACGTTTAAGCTTGCTAGCTAATGTGCCACTTTTAATTTTAGAAAGTTTTGAGAGTATTTAATCAATGCAAAACTCAAACTTCCTTCAGAGTTGTCTCTCAAGGTTCTTCCCTCATGGTCTTTTCCCCTGAGGGCATCTGAGTGGAGGAAGGGTTTATAGTGATCACAGAAGAGCTCTCGGCACAGAATGCTGCTCCTTCTAGGCATCCTGCACTGGTGTCCACTGTGGTGTGGCCAGTGCCTTCTGCTAGTTTTGAACTTTGTGCCCGTGTGCCCTGCTGGCCATGACTCACAGACCCTCAGGTTGTGACAGTTCCTACACTCTGCAGCCTTCCCACCTAACCCAACACCTTTCCTGTGACTTCTGCTCCTCCTGTCTAGGATGGGCTTTTTATTGAGCCTACTGAGCCTGAGCCTACCTTTTTTGCTCTGCCTGTTGGCCACAACACTCGGCTGAGGACATGGACCGTCTCTTAAAATTTCACTTAGGGGATGCTGGGGCTGGCTCTGGGTGTCTCTGGATTCCCTTGAAACATCCAGGCTCCTTCACTCTGTGACCTTGGTCAGGTTAGTTCATTTCTGTGCCTCTCTTTCCTCAGCTGTAAAACAGGGATGAAAATAGTACCTAAGTCATCATGCCATTCTGAAAAGCAAATACAAACGCTCGATAAATACTTGCTATTTTGAAAATTATACTACTGTGCTTCCGCCTTTAAGATTACAGAACCTCACCTCCCAAGTGTTTATCGATTGATTTGGTATCTTTTTTTAAAAGAATTTATTTATTTATTTGACACACATAGAGAGAAATCACAAGTAGGAAGAGAGGCAGGCCGGAGGGGGTGGGGGGAGTAGGCTTCCTGCTGAGCAGAAAGCTGGATGAGGGACTTGATCTCAGGACCCTGAGATCATGACCTGAGCCAAAGGCAGAGGCTTACCCCACTGAACCATTCAGGTGCCCTCACTGATTTGGTATCTTGACTGATTTCTTACAGCAAGTGAATAAGGTAGTTTTTTAACTCCTCCCATTATATTTAGATTAAAAAGTACTTCTTTTTTTTGTACTTATACTAGAAACTTTTCACCTGGGTACAAAATTATTTAAAAAATAAAGTTAAGCAAAGGTGCCTGGGTGGCTTAGTGTGTTAATGGCCCAATGGCTGGTTTTGGCTCAGGTCATGATTTCAGGGTAGTGAGATGGATCCTGCTTAAGATTCTCTCTCTCCCTCTTCTCTGCCTCTTGCCCCCAACTCCTGCACATATGCCCCTATGTGCTCTCTCTCTCTCTCAAAACAAAAAAACAAACAAACGTATGCAGAGTCCTCCACTTATGAATCTGATAGACTAAGACCCTACTGAACAGTTCCCTCCCTTACAGAAAACCACCATGGAAACAGGTCATAGGATAAGATACCCGATAGTGTTAAACAGTAAACTGAAGCTCAGACTAATGGGGAGTGTGCATGTGTTTTTAGAAAGGTGGATCTATCTGGTCAAGTTTCCATTTCCATGGTTTTTAGTAGTCATGGGGATAAGTATGGTCTGCCTGGCTCACACAGCAGTGGCAGGGGTACTTTTTCTGAGAAACCATAGTGAAGCCAGGAAACTGAATGCAAGTACGTGTAAGGAAGAAAAGAGGTTAGAGGAGGGAAACCCCAGTCTCTGTCCAACAGTGTTTCTGAGTGTCCCCAGAAACACGCATGCATTGAAAAGACTCAAAACAGCTCAGCGAAAGACAAAAGATCTGAACTGAAACAGAACTGCTGTCCAAGCAACCATCTGCACTTCAAGACAGCCAAGAAAACTCCCTCCTAAAACAAAGGAAATTACACTGTCAGAGAAAAAAGTAGGTATCCAGGATCTGTTAACCTTCACAGGGTCTAAGATGCACTCAAAATTTTCCAATGTACAAAGATCCCCCCAATGAAACTCATTCTTAAGGAAAAGACAAAGAATTGTGCCTGACCTGGAGATGAACAAGTTGCCGAAATGAACAGATAAAGATATTAAAGCAGCTATTATAAGAACAGTCAATGAAGTAAGACAGAACATGTTTTCAGTAATTGAGAATCTCTCAGCAGAAAAATGAGAAGTCTCCGCAGAGAAATAAAAACAATAAAGTCAGAAGCAAATGGAAGCTAAAGACCTGAAAATTAGAATTGTGAAAAAAATTCCCTGAAAAAAATTAATAGTCAAAGAGATGGCAGAGGAAATAGTAAGTGAACTCAAAGACAGAGCAATAGAAATGACCAAAAATGAAAAGTAAGAAAAACCAGATTTTGAAAAATAAACAATATCTTGTTAATTGGACAAAATGATCAAACATACAGGAATGCCGGAAGGAAAAGAGAGAGAAAATGGGACAGGAAAAAAAAAATTGAGGACATAATCACTGAATACTTACTAAATTTGATGAAAGATAGAAATGTTTAGGTACAACATGCTATACAAACAACAACCACAGTGATCAAAGAAAATCCAAGGTTAAGACACACCATGGCACATTGTTAAAAGCCAAAGATCAGAAACAAATTTTGAACACTGACACACTGCATATAGAGAAACAGTGATGGTTAAATAGGCACCTTCTCATCAGAAATCCTTAAAGACAGAAAAGAATAGAATAACCTTCTGAAATGCTGAAAGAAAAACAACTGTCAAATTAGAATTCTGTATTTATTGAAAATATCATTTAGGAATGAAGGCAACTGCCCAAAGCAGTGGTATACTCTCTTAGATTTCTCTGCAAAAACTTGCACCTGGGGCCAGAGCCAGATATTGTTTCAGGGATATTGGTGAGGTGTTCTGGAACATTCTTGATGCTTTTCAATTCAATTGGACATTCTGCTTATTGGGATTGGCATAGGTGAAGGACCAAATACAGCATTATCTTTAAAAAAGGGCCATATATAGAGATAGAGGAAAAGATAAAAGAATGCAACAGATCTGCAATCAAAGACCTCACAGTGATAGCAATGGGAAATCACATGGAAGATTCGTCAGTGGAGGAGGACGCATGACTGGATCAATAAGCAAAAGGAAAACGTCATTGCATGCTGAAATTCCCAGTGCAGGGTAAGCGGATTGAAAGTAAAAAGAAATGTTCAGGTAAGATATGCTCTACTTAGGACATCCTCGCTGTCTGTCTTATCATTTTTTTCTTTTTCTATTTGAGATGTAATATATAATATATAAATATGAAGTCAGAAAATTGCACTTCTCTGACCAGCACAGTAGGCACAAGAAGAGATAATATTTGATGTTGAAGTATGAGGATAGAATTTTCATTTGGAGGAAGGGTGGGGAGGAGAGGGAAAAAAGAAAACGTATCATATGGAAGAAAACATATACAAGCACAATGTCACTTCAATTAAGCATTACACCTCATTAAGAAGTTTAAAAAGTCTTTAAAGGCAAGACTTAAGATATCTACTTAATCTGTATTCTTTACACACAGTATTTTTCAAAAATGAGACCAAAAAAGACATTTTCAAATAAAATAAAATTAAGATAATTTGTCACCAGAAGACTTGTATTACAAAAAAGCTAAAGGACATTCTTTAGGTTAAAAGAATATGACAGCAGATGGAAACTTGAATCCTCAGGAAAAAAAGAAGAGCACTGGAAATAATGACTTTTGGATGATACAAAAGACTGTTTGGGTCCACCTTTACTTCCAGTTTCTTTGCAAACAACTGAACTGCATAAACAAAACTATAATATTTCTTGTAAGGTTTGTAACATACATAGTTTTAACACAGATAACAACTATTATTGTAGTAGTAATATTTTTCTTGTAACTGGACAATGAAAATTTAAGAGTGCTTATTATAATTCTTAGTGAAAACCCTGGAAAAGCTGCAAAGAAACACAGCAAAAGAGCAAAAATATTATACTGGAATTATGAAAATATTCAAACAACCTAAAAAGCAGGAAAAGAGAAACAGGAGAATAAAAAAGCAGGGGAGACAAAACATCTGCTTAAATAATAGACCCAACTAAGCTATATTAATAATTATAATAAATGTTAATAGATTCAACATTCCAAAATTTTGTCAGAATGGGTTATAAAAACCAAAACATTTTCTACCAGGATTCCATTTTAACCCACTGAGCCACCCAGGTGCCCCAGGATTGCATTTTAATATAAAGATGCAGAGATGGAAAATGATATGCAATGCAAACAAAAAGCATCAGGGTGCTTAAAGGTCTTCATTAATATCAAATAAAATAGATTTTAACAATATTATTTTGCAAGAGATAAAGGCACTTAATGAAGATAAAAGGTCAATTTATCAGAAATATATAACAATTATAAATGTGTGTGCACCCAAAACATGCAGCAAATTTGATGAAATCGAGAGAAGAAGCAGTCAATTCTATATCAGTTGGAGAATAAAACAGCTTTCTCTTAGAGATTGATAAAATTAGATGAAGTCATCAGAGATGTAGAATATCCAAACAAAGTTATCAATCACTTCGATTTAAATGATACTTATGGCATAGTACTCCACCACTGGCAGAATAAATATTTCACCTTCTTTTGAAATGCAGCTAGGGTTAGCTAAGATTCACTAAGATTTTCTGACCCACAAAATAAGCCCTAGCGAATTTAAATAGATTTAAATCATATCAAGTAGGTTCGCTAAGCAAAGTAGAATTAAATTAGAAATATTAAAATAAGGCAACTAGGAAAACCCAAAATATCCTGAAAATTAAATGACACACCTCTAATGAACTGGAGCAAAGAAAAATATCACAAGAGAAGTTAAGAAACACATAGAGCTAAAGTAGAACATAAAGGGAAAAAAAAAAAACCTAATAGCATTAAATGCTTATATTAGGAAGGAAAAGTCCCAAATAAATGATCAAAGTAAGCTTCTACCATAAGGGGAATGAATTTAACCCACTGGTACCAATAAAAGAAAACAGAAAAACAATAGCTAAAACTCTTCAAACTAAAAGCTAATGTTTGGAAAGACTAATGTAACAGATAAACCTCTAGATGGATTCATTAGGGAAAAAGAAAGCAGACAAATTAGCAATAGTAGGAATAAAGGCAAGGGAACCACTGCAGAACCTCTAGCTATTAAAAAGATAAGAAGGAAATTTTATGGACTTCATGCCAATGAATTAGACAACCTAGATGAAATGGATAAACTCCTTGAAAGACACAAATGACAAAAACCAGCACAAGAAGAGAGAGCGAACATGAGCACTGTTATCTCAATTTAAAAATTGACTTTATAATTAAAAAACAATTTCACAAATAGCTTTTCGCCTTGGCACACCACTGAAGATCCTGGGGTTGCCATGGGCCATCTTCCTACCTCATGTTAACAGAACTGTAAGAACAAGCCATATCCAAACTTTTGTTTCTGCAAAGGTGTCCCTGATGCCAAGATCTGCATCTTTGACCTAGGGTGGAAGAAAAAGTAAAAAAAAAAAAAAAAAGCCTATAGATGAGAAAGGAAGCAGTAAAAATTTTCTTATTTGCAGAGGACAAGAATCTACAAAAAAGCTATTAGAACTAATAAGTGAGGGATGCCTGGGTGGCTCAGTTGGTTAAGCGGCTGCCTTCGGCTCAGGTCATGATCCCAGCATCCTGGGATCGAGTCCCACATTGGGCTCCTTGCTCAGCAGGGAGCCTGCTTCTCCCTCTGTTTCTGCCTGCCATTCTGTCTGCCTGTGCTCGCTCTCTCTCCCTCTCTCTGACAAATAAATAAAATCTTAAAAAAAAAAAAACTAATAAGTGAATTTAGCAAGGTTGCAGGATACAAAGCCAATATATAAAAAGCAGTTGGAATTCTAGATATAACATCAATTACAAATGAAATAATTAAAAAAACCACTTGATTTCCAATAGCATCAAATATATTTAGGAATATATTTACAGAAAGACACACAAGGCCTTTATACAAAAACTAGATTTTTTTGCATAAGGAAACTAAAGTAGACCTTAATGGAAAAGTTTACCAGGTTTATGGATTGGATTGGAAGGCTTGACATTGTTAAGGTAGTAATCTTCCTTAAGTAGACCTATAGATTCTATGTAATTCCAATCAAATTCTTAACTGGCTGCTTTTGAAACAGAATGACAAGATAATTCTAAATTTATATGGAAAGGAAAGAGACCCAGAATAGTCAAAATAATTTCAGTAAAGAAGAAAAAGTGAACTTAAACATTGCCTAATTTAAGTCTTATTATACCATACAGTGATCAAGATAGTATGTTCAAGTGTACGGCTAGACATACAAATAAATGGAACATAATAGAAAGTCCCAAAATAAACTTTTGTGGTCAATTTTTTAAAAAATGCCAGATTCAATGAGAAAAAGATAATTTTGTTTTTCAAAAAAACGTTGCTTGAACGCCTGGATCTCTGTTTGGGAAAAACAGTAATCTTTGATCACTGAATCAAACTACATGCTCAAATTAACTCAGAATAGGGGCGCCTCTGTGGCTCAGTGGGTTAAGCCGCTGCCTTCGTCTCAGGTCATTCATGATCTCAGAGTCCTGGGATCGAGTCCCGCATCGGGCTCTCTGCTCAGCGGAGAGCCTGCTTCTCTCTCTCTCTGCCTGCCTCTCCATCTACTTGTGATTTCTCTCTGTCAAATAAATAAATAAAATCTTAAAAAAAAATTAACTCAGAATATATCCTCATCTAAATATAAGACCTAAATTATAAACCTTCAAAAACAAAACATAGGAAGAAATCTATGTGGTATTATGTTAGACAAAGATTTCTTAAGCAGGTATAAAAAGCCCAAACTATTACACAAACAAAAATTGTAAAATGGACTTCATTAAGATGAAATCACTTTCTCTTTGAAAGATAGAAATGAGGGGAAAAAGGCAAGCCACAGTCATATTCAGAAAAATAATTGTAAAACATATGTTTGACAAGGGTTTATCCGAATACATCAAGAATTCTTATAATTCAATAATAAGACTAAATAATCCAATAGAAAATAGACCAAATATTTGAATAGACACATTATAAAAGATGATATATCAATGGATATTTAAACACATAAGAATATGCTCAACATCATTAATCATCAGAGAAATGAAACTTGCAAAAATAGTGAGATACTACCATATACCCACTAGAGTAGTAAAGGTTAAGAAGCCTAATAATATCAAATATGGGTGAGGATGTGTAGCAAGTAGACTTCACACATTGCTGGTGGGAATGCAAAACAGGTTCACATGCATTGGAAAACAATATGGCAGCATCTTATAAATTCAAACATAAATATGCTATCAACCCCACAACTCCACTTCTAAGCATTGCTTTAGAGAAATAAAAACATATGTTCACACAAAGACATGTATGTAAGTAAATAAGTTCAGAGCAGCATTATTCATAATAATGAAAACCTGGAAGCAACCCAAATATTCAGCTAATGAATGGATAAGCAAAGTCTAGTGTATCCAGATGTGGAACAACAAAAATACTAATACAAAAAACATGAATGGCTCTTGAAACCATTTTGCTAAGTGAGAAAAGTTAAACACAACAAACTACATAATGGATGATTCTATAAATATTAAATACCAAAAACAACAAAGCTACGGTGATTTCATGGGCTGGGTGGGAGAAGAGGGAATTAACTGACAAAGGACAAGACAAAAAGGTTTAGGTAGAGAGAAATGTTGTATAAGTGATTTTGGTGGTAGTTATACAACTGTTTAGAATTACAAATTTTATCAAAATACACATTTAAATGTGGTAAACTTTACCTCAATTTAAAAAAAGAAAAGAAAACGTAGACCTCTCATTTGGTAAAGCAAAAAACAAGCAAAAATTTCTTTTGTTTACTCTATTTTCAACAGAAAGTTCCATATTGAAAATGATTTGAATATGTAGTCTTGAATTTGGGCATGTTCTGTTCACTGGAACCCAAGTGATAGAGAATAGATTCAAGCCCTAACTCTTCCTTCTAATTCCTGCAGTTTTTACTAATATCTATCTCCAGGCAAAAGGAAAGATGAAAGAAGAAAATCTCATATTTGCTTGTGAATCACATTTGTGATTTTGCCCCATTTCCACAAGTACCATCTAATTCCATCATGCCTGTATGAGAAGCTACAATTCTGGTAGAAAAAAATGTCTTCCCCTCCAGCCACTCTATTTCACAGGAAAATAACTATTGTTGTAAACAATTTGGGAAATAAAATAAAAGAACAAAATGATACTTGTTTGCCACATGCAAAGACCTAGAAATTGAACCAGCTGTATGTGAAGTGTAGTGAAGTTTTCACATGTGTGATAAGGAAACCAGCACTTTATTCTTTTCTAACACATGGAGCATGTCCTTGCTGGTAGCTTGGTGCCTCTCTTTAAGTGCCAAAAAAAGCCTCTGGTCTGTATGACCAGCCCTGCCTATTCTCTAGGAAACAACCCTTCTTCTTCTCTTGCTCCCTCCCTACAGAAAACTGACTTTGCTAAAGATATAGAAGCTCACAGTTTAAATGCGCACCCCTTCAGATTCTTCTGCTGTTTTGGATAATGAGATATAAGTGAGACTACTTACATTTCAGTGGCAATTGTAAACTGTCATTTTCTTGATAAATCAATGCTCAAGTCAGATGGCCCATGTCCTGCAGGAAGAGATGCAGTTATCCTGTGGGCATGAGAATGAAAGCTATACCTTAAGAGTAGCCACGGTTTGAGGGATTTTAGAGCAGGTTAAGAAAAAAGCTATGGCCACCTGTCACAGTGATGCGCAATATGCCTGATTGAGCTGTGTTTGGATGGGGTTGCATGAAATGGATTCACAACATGGAGCTGTCCAGAAGCTCACTGTGAGAAGGGGCCAGTACCCAGATGGCGTAGGAGGACAAGGACACTCCCAGAGGAGATGAGGATGGGAGGGGGTTCTCATGTGCCCAGCCGGTGTCCCCCAGCAGCTTGGTGGGGAGTCTATGGGTCAGAAAGCCCCCAAGGGCCGTAATAGCTGGAGGTCTTACAACTACAAGGCTCTATACATTCCATTGCTAGCAGGTGTGAAGTGAGGCTTCATGAAGTGTGCAAAGCAGGCAGGATCGAAGTGGCTAACAATCTACTCATTTGGACAATCTGTAAAATAATTCCATGTGTAAAATTTTGAGTTTGGTACTAGTAGGCTTTTTTTGTGTTGATGGGCCTCAACTGGCAGTGAAGGAATTAACAAGCCAGGGGCAGATACACAGAGGCTCTTTTCTACAAGAGAGTGATGAGGCAGGAGCTAGATGGGGTTGGGTCCAATGTAGTATTCTTAGGCAGTGCTATTGGCCTTGGCTTGTGTACCTTTGCACTTCTAGTTCCTTGAGTAAGAGAAAACCCGTTTGGTTGAATCAGTAGATTCAGGGTTCTGTATAATATATATGGCTCTGTTTTAGAAATCTCGTTAAGCCCTTTACATGTCCTATTCCATTTACTCCTTATAGCAATTCTATGCAGTAACTACCATTCATACGTTCAAAGTTAAGGTATAACTTCAGGGGAAGAGACTTAGACCCAGAGACCTAAATGAACTTGTCCATAGTCTCACAGCTAATCTTAGTCTTTGGAGCCAGTATCTAGTTTACTGAAAATAAATGCAGGAAAGAATGTTGATAACAATATGTAGAAATACAGAAAGCCACTGGGGAACATGATCCAGATATACTGATCCAGCTTCTTCAAAAAGCCAACAGCACAGTGAAAAAGAGAGGGAGAACTTCCTGGATTTAGAGACTCGAGGTGACTTGCAGTGTTGGCTAAGTTCGGTGAAACTGACAACAGCCCATCTCTACCACTGACTACATCTAAAAACTGAACAGAATATAAAAAGCAGCTACATGAAGATCTTGAAAAATAAAAAACTACGGACAAAAGTCCAAACCTGAATCATAATGCATGACATGGACAGCTTCCACTGTGTAGAACTCTGTTTCTGTGTAGGAGGCTAAACTCTGAGATGTCTCTCTTTCTGGAGAGAGGACTAGGAAAGATATCATGGAGCCAGAGATTGTAGGACAAATCCCAGATTGCAGAGAGCTGGAAAAGAGCACCCCCCCCCCAATTCTGTGTATGAACTGATATAAGTCTCGGGGTTTTCCGTGAGCTATATATGTGTCACAGACCAAGTACACATAGCGAAGTGTTTGAGAACTGAATTCCTTATAAACCACTGCCCCAGTGCCAGACTAACCCTTGTTTGGTGTCTGCCCTGGGCCAGATATTTTACTAAAGAAAATATATAGGGGCACCTGGGTGGCCCAGTGGGTTGGGCCTCTGCCTTCGGCTCAGGTCATGATCTCAGGGTTCTGGGATTGAGCCCCCCATCAGGCTCTCTGCTCAGGGGGGAGCCTGCTTCCCTTCCTCTCTCTCTGCTTGCCTCTCTGCCTACTTGTGATCTTTCTCTCTGTCAAATAAATAAATAAAATATTTTTTAAAAACTATATAAAGAAAATATATAGTAGACAAATAAGTACATAGAAGCATCCTCAACATGACTTAGTCCTTGGGGACATGCAAATTAAAACCACAAAGATGTAATTCTATGCACCTTTCAGAATGAGTACAAAAATCAACGGCGACAACACAAAATGCTGGCAACAGTGCTGTCACCAGAACGTTCCTACACATCTGTTGGGAATACAAAATAACATAGCTACTTTGGAAAAATAGTTTGGCCATTTCTTACAAAGTTGAACATGATCTCACCTTATGATTGAACCCTTCTCATAGGTATACACCCAGGAGAGATTAAAATAGTCACATAAAACCTATATATGAAAGTTTATAACAGCTTTATTTATAACTGCCCCCCCCCCACACACCGGAAACAACCCAATGTCTTTTAGCTGGTTCATTGATAAACAAGTTTTGGTATACATAAGCAATAAAATACTACCCAGTATTATATGACAGACTAGCAGAGACAAAATTATAGGGGTGGAGAATATATTGTCAATAGCTGTTGAAGAAAGTGTCACTATGGTGGGGCAGCCAAAGGGAATTTTTGGGTAGTGATGAAACTGTCAGTATCTTACAGTAGTGGTTACACAAACTGAGACATTTGTCTAAACTCATAAAACAGCACACAAAAATGGTGAATTTTACTATAAATTACTCTTAATTTTTTTTACTGTAAATTCTATAAACTAAGTAATTATTAAAAAGACATGTAACAATCAAATGTAACATGTAGACTTTTTTGATTGTGATGTGAAAAAAGACATTTTGAGATTTCTGTGGAAACATATGGAGTCCATGTTAAATGACACCAAGGAATTGTTGCTTTTGTGAGGGGTCCTGTGGGCATTGTGATTGAGTGAAAAATATCCATATGTTTAAGAGATGCTTACAATAGCAGGGCATACAGCCATATATTGTACCATTCAATGTTGGTTATGTCCACAAGTTTTCAAAAATTTTAGCAAATCATCAAAACAAAAAACTGCTTGGCGTCAAAATAAGCAAAAATGAATTTTTTTAAAGTAGTGGATTAAAGAATCATAGCTATTTTTAATTATGCTGAAGTCCTTATTCTTTCCCACTATGCTCTATAGCTATCCTGTTTATTTGTTGCAATTTTCCTTTTTCCATATATGAAATAGAAAATATGCAAATAATCTCAGAGTAACTACTGACATCATTCAGGTAATATGCAAAAACACGGCTTCATCAATTGCTTTAATATGTTGTCTTCTCCATTGAGAAGCTATTTCCCCTACCAACGGCCAGAAGAATACCATTAAAATGCCACTGGAATTTTTCTAAATAATGAAAAGCTGTCAGAAACTTGAAACACTCACTTCTTTTTTAAATTTCATTTTTAAAATTTAAATTTAATTAATTACTATATAATTTATCATTAGTTTCAGAGGTAGAAGTCAGAGATTCATCAGTCTTGCATTATACCTAGTGCTCATTCTGTAACATGCCCTCTTTAATGTCTGTCATCAGTTACCCCATCCCTCTGTCTCCCCCTCCAGCAACCCTCAGTTTGTTTCCTATGATTAAGAGTCTCTTATGGTTTGTCTCCCTCTCTGATTTCATCTTGTTTTAGTTTTCCCTCCCTTCCTCTACGATCCTCTGTTTTGTGAAACACGGACTTCTTACAAAGACCCCAGAAATTTCCCCATAGTTGTCCTCTATGGGAACCAATAGTTCTCTTCTATATCTCTTGATATATCTTAGTTAAAAAACAATCACTTCAAAAATATTTCAGTGGGGTCAGATAGATGGTAGATACTTTGAAAATTATGAGACGGCATTACCTTAATTCATCTGAGGATGGCACACACGGAATGTGGAGGGCCGAGTGATAATCCAGTCCTCTTCTTGTGGTATCCTCACCACCATGCACCTGGCAGACTCTCGTAGTGCTCTCAAGTCACTGCATTACCGAAAGAAATATGTTGGTGTGCACATTTCAAGGTGAACCTAGACACTGCCCATGGTAGGACTATAGAGAGGCCATCTGGACCCACAGCAGAATAACCATCTGTTTGCACCTTGTTTGTTGCTTAGCCATTAAGATGAAATGTGGCCCAGGAAATACTGCTGTAATATAGCACAAAATAATATCTCTTCATGGCCTTCTGCTTTGTGAGAGGGCCATTTTCCCTTATATGTTTTTTCCCTTACACATCTAAAATGTGTTTTTTTTTTTTTTTTTTTTTATTTTTTTTTTATAAACATATATTTTTATCCCCAGGGGTACAGGTCTGTGTTTTTTATATAGTCATTCACACACGCTTTCACTTATACATCAATCTAGATCAATTAAAAAATAAACATTTACTGAGCATTCACTATGGACCAAGCAAGGTTCTAGCACTTTGTATGTATTAACTCATTGCATTCATATGGATCTTACAGATAAGGCGGATTGCTTTAGGGACATTGGTCTCTAAAGGTCATTCAGAATTATATATGGAAATGTAAACTTGTATTACTGAAAATTACACAATAGAACTGATATGCTACATAAAAATATATTTATGTGTTTAAAGCAAAATACTATCTGTTCTCTAAATAACTTTCAACTCTTAAATACATCCACATTATATGTCTTGGTATGGGGAACATTTGTTTTGCCCCCATACCAGCTTTCACCCTCATGTGGTACTGTGGAAAATGACCCTAGCTCGGGCTGATAGTTAATGGGACATCTGATTCAGGTTGGGCCAAAACACAGACATCTGATTTGTTCAGTATCCTTCTTCAGGATTTCTGGAACCAGAAGTGGTAAAGATAGAGAATTACTCATTGTTGGGGAAAAATGTGAGTCAAGAGCCAGAGACAGCCACGTTTTTGCTACATGATGGAATTTAATCTTTGTTGGGAACAAACAAATGAAGCCAACACACACTGGTGGGAGAGAGAACAGAAGTCTAGCTGTATCAAGACTTTGTTTTCCATTGTTCTTGAAGCACAGGTATGTGTCTACTCTGTTCACAACTTACTTATTCATCCTTTTCTTTAATCAATGGTCTCTTTCAGCAAATTCCCTTTTTCATCAAATTATATTAAGCTGTTTCTGTCACTGGGCATTTATAGTAAATTGCATTATTGTTACAAATTTTCTCTTTTCCCCTTGAATAAAATAAGTATCCATACATACCTATTGCCATGTGACTTGCCTTCCTCTTGGTAGGGGGTATATATTTCTGCCTCATGGTTTGGCCATGTGACCCATTTGATCCAGGTGTAATGTGAGAAGTGACAAGGTGGCAGTTTCAGCAGAATTTTTCAAGAGGTGGTGCATATTTCCACCATTACTTTTGAATTTCTTTCCACCACAATGTGAATGATGTGTATCAAATGGGACCAATTCTCTAGCCTGGCTCTTAGCATAAGCAGAGATGTAGCACTGACCCATCATCTACCTGCTGCCTGCAACATAGGCTCAGACCCACAGAGCTGCAGTCAACTGGTTCCTGATATGTAACCTGAGAGACAGACAGTTGTTCTTATAAGTCTCTCAGATTTTGAAGTTGTTACACAGCATTATCTCAGCAAGAGCTGACTGTCATGGGACTATTACAGTCTTGATCAATTTGTCTTATGCAAAAGTGCTTTTACAGGCTATAAGTCCTTGAGGATAGGCTTCTTACTATTGCTTATTTTGCCGTTGTGGAAACTAAGTCTTAAAGTGTATAAGCAACTTTCCCAAAGCTACTGAAAGAGGTGGAAATCAAATATAGTGACTCCAGAGCTCCTAAAAATTTTTATAATGCCTCAAGCCATATCACTTTTACAGTCTGCATACATAGCATATTTAGTTGCTATGTGTGGGGAAATGTAACCTGACTAGGAATATATCTAAACTGGTGTACCTCATTATGAGATTCTAGTAAGTGACAATACTGCATAAATATGCAATACGAACATGCATCCTTACGAGAATATACTATGTTGTGTAAGTGTAACTAGTTTTAAGAAATTCTGAAGAGTAAGATATTTAAAGTATAGAGATTTTTATTTGCAGTATTACATTCTTGCTCTCACTTTCAAATGGACACAATGTGGGCTTTTTTTTTTTTTTAGATAGAAATCTCTCCAAGCATATTTAAAATGTTACACAGTTTACAGGATTAGATTTGTATGCATTTTCCCCCAAATTATGTAAAAAATTATATTACATCTGTAACAGACTAAATATCTGCAATAAATTATATTAACAGGGGAAGGTTTTATGGCAATTAACAAGTGCCTTTAAAAAATAATTGATGATTCAATAGCATTCCTAACTATTATTTTTGAAAGAGTTTTAGACATTTTAATGAGCGGTTTCAGGGGTAATTGTTACTGTTGTTATTTTTAGAAATATGGCAGAGTCTAAGTACCAATTTGTTCTGCTATCTACATATTTGCCTAATTTCTGTAAGTGATGAAATGTATCTGTCCTCAAAGGAGTTGCCCCTTGGCAGCATGTTGGGATTTAGTTCAGGAGAAGGAGAGAAAAGGGGAAACTGGTGCAGGACAGAACCTAGTTCTCTCCACGCCCAGGCATCTATGTGCTTTGGAACAAAAGCACACTGTGTCAGACAGCTTTTTATTGTGGTGAGCGAAGGGTGGAATATTTAGAATCCTCTTCCCTTAAAATCTTGTCCCCAGAGTATTGATTCTTTTTAAAGTGTTTCTTGTAAGACTGCCAGAGGCTCTCCTTTCAAACAGTTCTTCCTCTCCATCACTAAGAGGTTGACTCAAGGACACAAAAATCAGGTTTTTTTAAATGTACATATTTTACTTCCTGTTGGTTGGGTTGATAACTTTTGACTGACCTTTCAAGTTCTTTGATCTAATAGGGTTAACATCTTCACATATGTAAGACAAAGGTTAGGACTTGGTAATAAAATTGAACAAGTGAAGATCTTGAAGTGAGAATCAGAAGAGCTCTGCACATAAATCATAAGCTGGAAATGTTGGAGTTAGGAATATTGATTCCATCTATGTGTCTACTTATTTATCTATCAGCTATATCTATGTATCTATATCTACCTACCTATGTCTCTATTTCTACCTACCATCTTTCTCTCCCTTTCTCTCTCTCTTATATCTCTCTCAATCAATCTTTGCAGCTGGTGGAAGAGATATATCTGGGAAAGGCATTGATCTCAGATGGGTCTCTGCACAATCACTGTAACTTGCTGTGGTCTGTGATCAAACTTCAGGCAAACATTAGGCAACAGAAATGAGTGCGGACATGATTGCATGGTCTCTGTGTGTTATAGAAACAGAACGAGACTGCTATTTGATTAAGGGCTAGAGGAATCTAGTAATCACAAATGCAAACCAGAGCAGGTGAAAGATATTAGCAAAGCATGTGTGAATTTGAATACGATATAGTTGGGAGATGGAACTTAAGCATTAACACAAAGCTTTCCTTATTCTTCCTGGCATCTCCATTTGGGTCACTTTAGAACGGTGCCAATTTTTCTCAATGGAGCTTTTTAAGATCACACAAGATTTCCAGTTCAAACAACAGAATAAGCACTTGTAATTTCCCATTTTTCAAGGTCATCTATAGAATGTATTTGGTTTTTCTTTTAGTTGAAGGTGCTCTGTGTCTCTGTTATCTGATTTGCCCATTAATTAGTATTTGGAGTTGGGTTTTCATAGAAAAAATAATTTTTGAAAAGATTGTGTTTATTATTAGTAATACATTGGAAATATGTTCAACATATATTGAACATATATTTCAAGTGGCAAATTTTTCAGATTTAGCCATAAGCTTGTTTTTCTAAAATAAGGGAAAATGCCATTATTGTCATATTTAAGCCCTAGCATTTTCTTTTTTTGTGTCTATATCTTAAAAGAAACAAGACAGTTATGTGTTTACTTTATTAGTCTGGAACTTATTAAATTCTTTTAATGTTTTCTAGAAGACTTTGTTTGAATCCATATCAATCTACCCATATCTAAGGTGTGGTCTCCCATATCTTTAGTCTCTCATTGACAACACATGGCTCCAGGAAAAGTGATGACTCATCAAATACGTGGTATAACAGTTTAACTGAAGCTGACATAGAAAATATGCACGGATACTAGTTAGAGTACAGACAAGCTCATGCCTGTTCTATTAATGGGTGACATTTTAAACAATAGAGCTGTCAGACCCTACTGTGAATAAAGGGGTTTAATCATAGCAGGAATTAGCGCACACGACAGGTGATTATGTGTTGGAAACATGCCAGGACCATCTGTGATGCTTCACATTATTTGTAATCTCAGTAATTGCAGCTTTGGGGAAAAAATTATTTGAGATTGGAGAACCCAGGGTTGGGGGAAGAAATAAACAAAAACCACATACAACCCACTTATTTCAACAATGGAGGTCTCTACAAATGGGAAAAGTTCAACTCACATTATCAATTTAAGTCCATCCCCCTTCTCACCAATTCAACAACAAAGCGATATAATCATGGTTTTTTTTTTCCCCTTTCTCAAAGTCCAATTATAGTGCCTCCTTGCCAATAAAATAAGCCTGCTATCATCTACTTAGTAAATTGAGATGAGAATTTCTTTTAAAATTATTTAGGCTACATTATGTGAAGCCACTCAGGAAAACATGAGGTCCAGCTGAAAAGGTATTTTCCCCTGTTGGATATTCTGCTATTTAGCTAAGCTATGATAAATATTTGATTACCTTCTGTTGAGGTTATGAAAACAGATAATTCTTTGACCCTATACAATTTGTTGAGAATGATCCACTTGCAACCATGGTTTGGAGAATTCCAGACATAAGAGACTGGAAAGCAGAAAAGGAAGATGAAAACAATACCAGGAAAGATTCACAGAGTTCCGAAACAAAATTGTAGTCTCATGTTCCAGGTAACCTACAGCAATGAGGAATCATGTAAAAACCAGATTTGTCTTAGCTGCTGACCTTTAATCTTATCGACTGCTTTTCAAAGGAAATAATACCTGAAGTCTTTCTATTTTCTTCATACCCATGTCATTATCATTGCAAAATGCAATCTTGGCACCATCGTTTCCTTTACATATGTTTCATTTTTTGGTAACTTTTTTATTTTGTGATAGTTTCAAATTTTTGGACAGGGTGCAGGAATAGTGTTAGGAGCTTCCTTTTGTCAATTTCTCCAATTATTTACCTTTTGTCCCATTTAATTTCTTATTCTCCCACTGTATGTTTGTTTATATTTGCATATTTTTCTAAGCCTTTGGTAATATGGAAACATTGAGCTTTTTTGCTCCTAAATATTTCAAACTGTATTTCCCCCCCCAAAAAAGGATATTATCCTATATAACCATAGTACAGTTATCAAAGTTGGGATATTTAACACTGATACACTACTATTATCTGACCCACAGACAAAACTGTCAATTTTCCCAATAATGTTCTTTGTAGCTAATTTTATTTTCTCATGCAGGATGTAATCCAGGATTACAGATTATACTTTGTTGTTATGCTAATTCGTCTCTTTTATCCCCAAACAATCACTCAGCCTTTTAAAAATCTTTATGGACATAGCCATTTTAAAGAACAGACTTTTATTTTATAAACTTTTTCTCATTTTGGAGGTTTGTCTATTTCTTCATGATTAGATTAAATTCATATTGTCAGGGATCCCACAGAAGTGATGTGTCCTTCTGAGCACGTTCTATCACAGTGCATATGAGTTTGGTTTGTCCCAATAATGATGGTATTAACTTTAATCCTTTAATTTAGATAATGTAGTCCATGATTCTTCACCATAAAGTTGTGATTTTTTCCTCTACAATTAATAATCTGTGAGGAGATACTTGGACACTATGTACATATCTTGCTTCTCACCAACCTTTAGAGTTTTAGTATCCATTGATGATTTTCTAGCTACACCATTCCTTCTTCATTGGGTAGTTGGCATTCTACTGAAAGAAAAGTTGTTCCCATCTTTCCACGTATTTATGTTTATTCATTTATTTATGTTAGTATAGACATATAGAGTTCTATTTTCTTAACCCAGTATTTATTTGGATGTCCTGTATTTTCATTTGGGGTAAGTAGAAGCCCCTTCAAGCTAGCTGCTGTATCTTTTTGTTATGTTGCCATAATTTTGTACTTCCTGACTCTGTCAGTTAGGGCTACCAGAAAGACAGAACCACTAGGAAATGATAGATAGATAGATAGATAGATAGATAGGAGATTTATTGCAAAGAATTGACTTATATGGCTGCAAATCTGCAATCTGCAGAGACCCTGAGAAGACTGAAAACTCTTATGCAGGCTCTGACACTGAAACCCCCAGGAGAATTTCTTCCTTTGCTGGGAAACCTCAGTTTATGTCTTAAAGGCCTCTTAACTGGTTCAGGCCCATGCAGATTATCCTGGATAATCTCCTTTTAAAGTCAATTGGTTGTAGATGTTAATCACATCTACAAAATACCTTCTCCACAAAACTTTGACTAATGTTTGGTTTCATCGCTGGGGCTAGCGTCTGGCTCTTTTACAAGGGGTTGAGTTGTGGAACTCCTCCCATCTCATCTTCTCCAAGGAAAGAATTCAGGCTAGAGCATTTATAGAATTGAAGTAGCAAAGTTTTTCTTTCTTTTTTTTTTTTTAATTTTTTTTATTTAGGAGAAGGTGACAGTACACTCCAGAGACAGATTCACCCAAGGATGGACGGCAGTATGTTAGGTTCCTCATTGTGCCCTTGCACCAGGATTTATTTGGTCTCCTCTTTCCCATCTCATACTTATGGTTCCACTCTTAGATTTGCCTTGGTTTCCTCCAATCCAAAACTTTTTTTTGTTTTTTAAGATTTTATTTATTTATTTGACAGAAAGAGATCACAAGTAGGCAGAAAGGCAGGCAGAGAGAGAGAGGAAGGGAAGCAGGCTCCCAATGCAGGGCTGGATCCCAGGACCCTGAGACCATGACCTGAGCCAAAGGCAGAGGCTTAACCCACTGAGCCACCCAGGCGCCCCACATTCCAAACCTTTGAGCATCTTGTACATCTTCCCTCAAGGCCTAAGCACAAGTTACTGGAGGTGGGGGGCCCCAAACTGCAGTGCAAATAGTATTAAAATGATATTATGATAGTCTCAGGGTTACTAACAGACAAGGCACGTCTTAAGTGCACATGTTCCAAAGTTGGAGCCTCCCCATAGAGTGTGTCTTTTGCCTATCAGTCTGTGCTAAATTACAAAAGGAGTTGGTCTAAGGGAGATGGAGGGGGAGAGGGAACTGTGGTCTCTAGAAGTTGTCCTTCTGTTATCCTCCTGCTTATGTCTAACTGTGGATTCTAACCAGTTGATATCAAACCTGACCATGATACTTTGTTTCTGACTCAAGCTCTTGCCATTTCATCCTGTTTCCCTGCCAATTGTGGAATCAAACTTTTCTCCTGGAAAGGCTGGCCTCTTTAAGTGGGTAATGGTATTTAGAAACCAAAATCTAGGTGCCAGGTGTGCTTATTGCTTTGATGTTACAATTACTTACAGAAGAAAAAAAATAATACTGTCTTTCTGAGAAGACAGCTAGGAAGTATGCATGTATATACATACATATATATAGAGAGAGAATCAAGGAGGAGTGGGTGAGGAGAAGGGGTTGGAGACAGATGAAGGAAAGGAAAAGAAAAAAATAAGACAACATTTTACATGAATTTAGGAATAAAAGTTCCTACTGATACATCCAATACCATTAAAATAATAAAACACCAGAGGATAAATTTTAGTCCTTGCCTTTTTATATTAGTAACTCTCTTCTTCAGTGGTGGGAAATGACTTCCATTATTTTATATAGTCACTCCTTTGCTCATTCCTATGATAAACAGAAAGTAGTTTCCAAATTGCTCACGATACCCAGTGTGGAAAGTGAACTTACTAACTAGAGTATAATTTCTGTTTACTGGGCTTTCTTTAGCATAAAATTTATGTGTAATTATATACATGAATATTAAGTGCACAGTTTGATGAGTTTAATAAATGCATCCACCTGTAATACTCTATCTAGAAATAGGACATTTCCATTACCTTAGAAAATTCTGTTGTGCTACTTCTAGGTGAATCTTCCCTTCCCAGAGCCAACATTGTTTTTTTATATACTTATTTGAGAGAGAAAGAGGGGCAAGTGGGTGGAGGGAGAGGGACAAGCAGACTCCATCATGAGCAAGGCTGGATCCCACACCATGAGACCAGGACCTGAGTTGAAGTCAAGAGTTGGTAGCTTAGCTGACTGAGCTCCTCAGGAGCCACCCCCCGCGCCCCTGCCAGAGCCAAAATTTTCCCGATATTTTTAGACACTGATGAGTTTTGTCTATTCTAGAAATTTCTATAAACAATGTTGTATAGTAGGTACTCTTTCATATCAAGTTTCCTTCATTCATAGTTTTTGTGAGATTCAACCATGTTTTTCATTCATACATTGAATTCTTCATTCCTATTTATTGTTAAGCAGCATTACATTGTATGATATACAACAAAGTGTTTACCCATGCTTCCGTGGATGAATATTTTCTGCTTGGAGTTATTACAAGTAAATGGCTATGAGCATTTTGAAACAGATAAATATTTTCATTCCTTTAAGTAATACCTAGGACTGAAACTTCTAGTTGATGGGGCAGGTAAACATTTGACTTCATAATAAACTGCCAAATCTTTTTCCAGAATGGTTCTACCATTTTCTCAGCAAGATATTTGAGTTCCAGGAACTGCATATTTTTACCAATATTTGGAGTTGTACTCAAGTGTTTTTGTTTTTAAAAATCTAGGGGTTTTGTTTTTAAAAATCCTATGGTCACCTGAGTGGCTCAGTTGGTTAAGTGTCTGCCTTCTGTTCAAGTCATGATCCCAGGGTTCTGCAATTGAGCCCAGTGTTGGGCTCTCTGCTTAGTCAGAGTCTGCTT
Source organism: Mustela nigripes (assembly GCF_022355385.1). NCBI lineage: Eukaryota > Metazoa > Chordata > Mammalia > Carnivora > Mustelidae > Mustela > Mustela nigripes. The sequence continues at coordinate 125,158,250 of NC_081559.1, read as the reverse complement.
CTCCCTCTCCCTCTGCCTGTTGCTCCACCTGCTTGTGCTCACTCTCTCTGTAAAATAAATAAATAAAATCTCTTTTAAAAAACTTTGCCATTGAGGCTCAGTTGTTAAGTGTCTGCCTTCAGCTCAGGTCATGATCCTGGGGTCCTGGGATTGAGCCCTGCATTAGGCTCCCTGTTCAGCAGGAAGCCTGCTACTCTGTCTTCCACTCCCCTTGTTTGTATTCCCTCTCTTCCTATCTCTCTCTCTGTCAAATAAATAAATAAAATCTTTAAAAAAAAATTTAGCCATAAGTGACTCTTAATCTCACAAAACAAACTGAGGGTTGCTGGGCGGAGGGGGTTTGGGAGAAGGGGGTGGGATCATGGACATTGGGGAGGGTGTGTGCTTTGGTGAGTGCTGTGAAGTGTGTGGACCTGGTGATTCACAGACCTGTACCCCTGGGGATAAAAATATATGTTTATAAAAAAAAATAAAAAATTATATAAAATAAGAATTAAAAAAAAAAATTTAGCCATTTTAGTGGGTGTTAGTAGCATTAAATTTGCATTTCCTAGATCGTTACCAATGCCAAACTCTTCTTCATGTGTATATTGGACTTTTGCATACATTCCATTTTAAAATGTCTTTTGAAGATCTCTCTTCCCCTTACCTTATTTTTTGGAGTTGTCTTGTCATTACAAAGTGGTAAGAGTTCTTTAAATATTCTGGACATATATTTTTATATACTTACATATAATATGTTATAAATTATAAATTATAAAAATTAGAAATTATATATATAATGCATAAATATATATAATATGTATATATGCAATACTTTTTCTAGTGTGACCTACATATTCATTTTCTTGACAGTACTTTTTGATAAGCAGAATTTTTAGGTTTGATGAAATACATTTTATCAGTTTTTTCTTTTATGGAGAATGTTTTCTAGATCCTAAGAAATTTTCCTCATCCTAAGTTTGTGAAGATAGTTCCCTGTCTTCTTCCAGAAGTTTCTATAGAATTTTTGGTGTATTTTTAGTTCTATGATCCATCTTGAATTAGTTTCAGCCAAGTTGTTCTATCAGAATCTGTTGAAAAGACTTTCCTTTTTCTATTATATTAATTTGGTTCTTTGGTTTAAAAAAATCACTTGATTTTATAAGAATGGGTCTATTCTATCAGTCTATTTATATTTTTAAAAGGTTTTACTTATTTATTTATTTGACAGAGAGAGAGAGAGGGAGAGAGAGTGCACAAGCAGGGGGAATGGTAGGCAGAGGGAGGCAGACTCCTTGCTGAGTAGGGAGCCTGATGTGGGGATCTATCCCAGAACCCTGGGATGACCTGAGCTGAAGAAAGATGCTTAAGTGACTGAGCCACTCAGGCACCCCTATATTAGTCTATTTATCAATCCTATATTGTCACCACACTATTAAGATTACTATAGTTTTATAATAACTCTTGAAATATGGTAGTGAAATCTTCCAAATATTTTCATTTTATTTCCCCAAGATTATTTGACTATTTTATGTCCTAAACATTTCCATATAAAATTTGAAGTCAACTGTTAATTATCTACCAAAAATATTCTGTTGATATTTTAGTTGAGTTTTCATTGACTCTATAGGTCAATTTTTGGATAAGTAGTATTTAACAATATTAACTCATCCGATCTATGACTATGGATTTGTTTGTTTCTCCATTGAATTCTGTCAGTGTTTGTTTTGTGATTTATTAAACTCTTCAACTATCACACAAGCTTTATAATCATTATGTCATTCTGGTGAATTAAGCTTGTATTATTATGAACTGTAGCCCTTAATGTCTGGTAATAATTTTTGTATTGATGTCATTTTTCTTCTGGCATTAGCATAGCCACTCAGATTTCTTATGTTGTTACTTTTCATGGGATATCACTGTCTTTTTACTTCCAATCTATGCACTTATATATAGGTTGCCTTTACATTTAAGTTGTGATTAGGCTTCTTATTGGGAGTCTTTAATTCATTTATATTTAATAATTATTGATGTGTTTGGATTTAGATCTATACATTTTACTATTCATTCCTCTTTGTCCCAACAGGTTTATGTTCATTTATTTTTCTTTCACTGCCTTCTTTTCCTTTATTAAATACTTTTTTTAAAAAAAAGATTTTATTTATTTATTTATTTTACAGACAGAGATCACAAGTAGATAGAGGCAGGCAGAGAGAGAGAGGAGGAAGCAGGTTCCCCACCAAGCAGAGAGCACGACGTGGGTCTTGATCTCAGGACCCTGAGATCATGGCCTGAGCCAAAGGCAGAGGCTTAAACCCACTGAGCCACCCAGGCACCCCTATTAAATACTTTTTAGTGTTTCATTATAATTCCTGTATTGGCTTTGTAGCTATGTCTCTTTATAGTGTGTGTGTGTGTATGTGTGTGTGTGTGTGTGCGTGTGTGTCCTAGCAATTACAATATAGATACGTAATTTATTACTTAGGGCTAATATTGTATCCCTTTGTGTAAAGTGTAAGGATCATGAATCAGTTATTATTCTTCATCCTAAGTGTTACTTTTGTTACTTACATCAAATATATTAGAAATTCATGGTACAGTGTTAGCCTCTCTTTTATTTTTGTTTTAAACATTCTTATGGCTTTTAAATATACTTAAAAAGACATGAGTATGTACAGGGAATCACGCATATTAAATGTGCATACATATATACATAGACAAAAAGAATAAGAGAAAGTCTTATGTATTTACCCAAATGATTAGTACTTTGAACACCCTTTATCTCTCCCTATAGATCTTAGCTTTCATCTGTTGTCATTTCTCTTCCACGTGAAGAATATCTAGGTAGTATTTCTTGTAACAAATGTTTGCTGGTGTGTTATTAGTCAATCTCCACTGTCAACATATTGTTGTTTATTTTTTAATATATTTTGTCCAGGGATGTCTGGGTGGCTTAGTTGGTTGAGCTGCTGCCTTCAGCTCAGGTCATGATCTGGGTTCCTGGGATTGAGTCCTGAATGAGACTCCTTGTCCAGCAGAGAGCCTGCTTCTCCCTCTGCCTCTACCTGCCACTCTTCCTGCGTGTGCTCTCCCTCTGACAAATAAATAAATAAATAAATCTTAAAAATAAAATAAAATGTTTTGTCCAGAGTTTATCATTGTTGTCTTCAGGGAGGTAAATTCCATAAAAAGTCCTTTTCCATTACCAGAGTTGGAACTCCTAATATATAATTTTAAAAGACATTTTTGGAAGTTAAATAATGTACACAATTACGTATGTAGATAAAAGATATGTTATTATCTTTCAATGAGTGTCACCTATCTGATTGTGTTACAAGCTCTTTGAGGGCTGACTCTTGGTCTTCTAGCTCTTCATGTCTTATTCTCTACCATTGATACTCAACAAAAACTTTATGATCATGAAGAATGCCTGTATTCTTCATTATATGATTAAAGAAGCCACGTGTAAACTTTTAGTTTTGTTGTCTTCTACATCCAGAAAGAGAGGTCTCAGCTCTGAAAATGTGTTCAAATTTTACTTAAGGGATTAGAGATTTCATAGCTTTAGTTTACAAGTCAGCAAACTGTAGACCATGGGCTAAATCTGGCCTGCTGCCCGTTTTTGTGTAGAAATTTTTATTGGAACACAGCCAAGCTCATTCTTTGATGTATTGTCAATGGCTGCTTTCACATTACCATGCAGAATTGAGCAGTTGTAACAGAGACTCTATGGTGGGTGAAGCTAAATGTATATAAGGTCCATCCTTTACAGAAAAAGTTTGTTGATCTTCACTCTAGATCAATGGGAAATAATCACCAGTACTTAAAGGAAGCCATTCGAAGTGCATGCTGCATTGCACATCAATATTTTAAGAAGTGTCCTTTTTATTTATTTATTTATTTTTGCATCAGTATGGTAGACAATAGACTCATTGTGGCAGGCAGAATAATGGCTCTCTAAAGGTCTCTGAGGCCTAATCCCTGGAACAGGTGGATATATTACCTTACATGGCCAAAGGGCATCTGCTGACATGATGAAGAGGATTAAGGGTATGACCTTACACTGGGGAAACATTCTGGATTATCCAGGTGGACCCAATATAATCAGGTGAACCCAAAATAATCAGAAGAGTCTTTAAAAGCAAGAATCTTTACTGATTGCGAAGTGACAGTGGAAGAAAGACCCAAGATGTGAAGGTTCTAGCATAAAAAAAAGAAGAAGGGAGCCATGAGCCAAGGAAAGCAGATGTTTTGTAGAAACTGAAAAGGGCAAGAAAATGGATTTTCCATTTCTCTTAGAGAAAGATTCTCCATTCTCTCTTAAAGCCTCCTGAAAGGAGCACAAACTTGCTGACACCTTGGTTTTAGTCCAGGGAGACCGATGTCAGACTTCTAACCCGCAGAACTGTAAGATAATAACTTTTTGTTATTTTAAGCCACTAAGTGTGTGTTGATTTATTATGGCAGTAATAAACAACTAATACATTCACATACTATAATGCATGGAGGAAAGAATTCATTTTATAATTACTGAAAAACTATACTACAAATTAAAAATATGTTAGCTAACCACCGAACAGAGCAGAGTATCTCTTGCTGAATCAGCTTCATTTTTCCAGCAACGCATTTAAAGCAGGTACTTTTGTATCTGTTTCTGCCATCTGTGATGTCTGTAACCATTAGAAAAAACTTCATGTGTGAAAGAAGGCAGTTCTAAGGGCTTTCATTGGGTTATGGTTGTCAGGGAAACCATTTTACTTGGTAATCAATATGTTCAGTATGTCTCTGTGGCTTTGTACTTAGCTCCTAAAGATACCACTGCAGAGTGGGTCCATGGAAAATATTGAAAAGGAAAAAAGGAAAGCTTAAAATATTAACTTCAGTGAAAGCCATTCTGGATAACTTTTCCCAATTCTTAGGAAGCTGAAACAAAATTAAGCAAATGAATGGCTTTACTTGATTTTTGTGCAAATTGAATAGAATGGGATGTATTTTTCAATAGTAAATTGGCAGTGCTAAGTAAGGTCCTTGGGATTCTCTTGCAATGCCATGGAAGTAAAGGTACAGCTCAACCAGCAGCAAGCTAAAGCTTTCTTTTTAAAATTTCCCTTCCTTTCTCTGTGTCTGTCTCTGTCTCTTTCTTTTTCTCCCCTCCAACATTTCCCCCTGTCCTGAATAGTCTTTCAATTAAGAAATATGAAAAAATGAAATGCACCTGTCATTTTTAAGGACTCTGGTCAGTACAGAGTATTAAATTCTATTCACTGCCACATAGAATCATAGACTGCTTTACACAGCCTAGAAAATGAAGCCCTAGGGAAACAGAGTAATTTCCTATTACGTGGCACTAAAGAAAATAAAAGAAATGCTTAGGGAGGAACTCAGGGCACCAAGGGACCATTTCATATGTTACATTTTGAGGTTATTAAAATAGTTTTGCAAAAAAAAGGAAAAGTTGACTCTTACGTGCTTGATCACAGCAAAGCAATTCAGTAGAAGCATAATAGAGTGACACCATGACTTTTATATGCAAACACTTTCCAAAAATTAGCAAAGGCCAGTTCTTGAGAAATAGTCTGTCTCAGACCCTGAGGGATTTAACATTTGCACATCAGTGCAGTTGCTTTTCCTTTTTTGCCTGTAAATCATTTTGAAATACATTATTATGAGCATGATTAAATTTGAAATAATCTTGGTCAGAGAGATAGGCAGGCAAAAAGAAATGACAAAAAGTTATGAAATAATAAAAGAGCAAACATAAAAGAGATTTTTAAAATCCCTGTAAGAAAAGTGGAGAATTACAAGTGGATAAATGCATGTATTAGTATTTATGTTTATCCAATTCAGTAAGAATTTGACTTTTACATTACTTTTTTTGAGCTCAATGAAATTTCTGAACCATTTGGTTATGAAGGAAGAAGAGCAGGTTAGATATATTAATCTAATTTCTTTTTCAAAGGACAACAGGTAATAAATGTAAAACACTAAATCTACATTTGTACCTGGCCCTAAAATAATCCAAAAGGATGTCAGAAGCAGTGTAAATGGAGACACACTAGCAATAACATTTCTGCATTGCTTAAAAGGAAAGAATAAATACTGCTTCAAAAATATTATTTAAAAAATACGTAGTTACCTAAAAGATAAATAATTATATGGACGCATAGTTTCTACATGACTGCCTCCTGGGGTTTGTTCTTGAATCCCATATGACAGTCTTTTTATTGGTGTATTTAGACCATTCAGATTTAAAGTGATTATTGATTCTGATGAGAAGAGTGTCTCCCTCTCCTGTTTCTCTATAGGTAAAGTTCTATCTTCCCTAGCTTCCTTCAAGTTTTTTTTTTTTTCTTCCCCTCTGTCTTTGGTTTTCTGCAGTGTGAATATGATATGCCTAGATATAGACCTTTTGGTATTTATCCTTGTGGGTATCCTCTGAGCTTATTGATTTTTTAAATTTGTTGCCTATCGTTAATTTTGTAAAATTCTCAGTAATTACTAGTTAAAATATTTTTTTCTGCTGCATTTCCTCTTTCTTTTAATTCTGGTATTTCCATTGCATGTATGTTCTACTTTTTGGAACTGTACCACAGTAATTAGATGTCTTGTTCTGTTTTATTTATCATTTTTTTCTATTTTCATTTCAATTCAGGAAATTTCTGTTGACTTAGCTTCAAGTAACTGAATCTTTCCTTGGCCTTGTCCATCTACTGACAAGCCCACCAAAGGCATTTTCATTAATTACAGTCTTTTTGACTGGCAGCATTTCCTTTTGATTCTTTCTTAAAGTTCCATTTTCTCTGCTTATATAACTGTCTTATCTTGCATGTCGTCTACTTCTTTCATTAGAGCTCTTAACACATTGGTCACAGTTATTTTAAATTTCCTATGAGATAATTTCAAAATTTATGCCATATCTGAGTCTAGTTCTGATACGTGCTTTGCACCTTCAGAGTGTGATTTCTTTCTGACATTGTAACCTGTCTTATAGTTTTTTGATGAAAGAGAGATGTGTTGTATTAGGTAATAGGAACTGTGGTAAATGGGACTTTAATGTGAATTTTAGGTTAATCTAGCTAGAAGTTGGGCCATGTTTAATGCTTTTTTGTCACTGTAAATTACTGTATTGATTTTTTTGTCTCCCCTTTTACCTCTGGACTTCCTTAAGCACTTGTCCTCTGATAGACTCAGTATCTTGCAGCTCTTCTGTTGTAATCCTCTGTTATCCTGAAGCCCTGTAATCTTGTGGGAAGATGTGGAGGAAGAGCAAAGTTCTATAATCTTATGATTAAATCTTAGATGTTTAGTGGACTTGTGTCTGTTGGTGAATACCTTCACACGTGTTTCTTGAATGTTTGATTTTCCCCCCTTAGGTGAGACAGGAAGTCTAGAGAGGGCTGGAGTTGGTAGTTGCCTTTCAGCTTCTTAGTGAGATAAGGTATTGGAAAAGGCTTTCCCCAGAAAAGCTGGCTTTGTTGTAGAGCCTCTTGACACTTCATGGTGATGACTCTTCTCCTCTGTCTCCTAGAGACTCCAAGGCTCCTTTCTGGGATGTTCACAGTGAGAACTTGGGGAAGAATCTTAGAGTAACAGCCCACCAAGTGGCTCACACTGACACTCATCCGTACTTGGCCTCTAGTAGTTTGTCACAGATACCATCAATCTTTTCTTACTTAGTGTGGCTTCAGGAACAGATGGCAGGTGTGACTCTCTGAATTCTGCTGTTTTTCTAGATCTCTGGGTAGGGGGTTTGCTCTGCAACCTCAGTTCTCTGATGGGTCTGAGAAAAGTGATTCCTTTTCCATCTGTTTCACTTTTCTTATATTAAAGGCAAGGGTGAGAGAAATGTCCAGCCTTATTTCTTGTCAGAGCTGAAACCAGGAGTGGTTTCTCTCTATTTTGTCAAAACTAATCTGTAGTTTAACACTGCACTGTTGAGTGATGTTCAAAAGAAGAAAAAGATATTGCAAAGAAATTATAAGCAGATATTTTCAGTACCATTTTGGGGGAATTGGACTAACTCAAAAGTCATATTTTCCTGTCTTCTTTAAGGAAACAGCCTACAAGATGAATTGAAAAAGGTACTGTTTGACATCTCCTCTTTTTTCTTTTCCTCTTTCCTTCTATAATTTGTGCTTTTGGTCTTCAGTTCATTGGGGTTTAAACATAGAAAACTGACATTTTGCTGGATTTCTTTCTAGTATTCACAGATTACCAGAGGAGATAGGGAAGAAACAGAGGCCTCTGTTCCCACCACCATCTATTCTTTTCGTCTCTGTGATTGCCTCCAAGTAAACCCCTTTTTGCTGTAGATTGCCCAATCATGAATGCAGCCCGGAGTTCAGAGAATTCAGTTTTCCATGGTCAGTTCTCCTTCACAGCAACTTCATCTTTGCCTTACTGCTTGTACAATTTCTACTTAAATATGGGTGGAAAATCTTGAACAGTGAAATAGTCAAAGACGGGGTGTACAGCTTTGAGAGCAAAGACCTCTAATCTGCACTTCTCATAATGAGATTTTCTTTGTGAGATGAAATTTCTGGTTTTTCTCAAAAGCCCCAATTTTCCATGGCAAAATAAATAAATAAAGGAGTCCAAAGAAATGTCATAGCTAAGGAAAAAGCCTCAGTCTGACACGGTTTTCCCTTATGTGACATAGTGTCACTTAATACTTCAACCCATTTCATATCTCAGATAAACAATATCTTGTCTTTCAATTTCCTCTCATTCTGTTCAGCCTGGACTGGCCCTCTAAAACAGTGTCAGAGGATCTGGCTCATCCTGTACAAAATGAGTTGAAAGAAAACTGCTTATGGCTGAATTTACCTTTGCCTATAGCAGAAATGTGAAATGTGAAAGGCTGTAATGGAATTGATTTTATGGGCATATATTGCTAAGAAACTTGATGCTGAAGTGCTTATCATTAGAAATTCTTTAGAAAGTGCATATCTATGAGGAAAAGGTCTTTTCCTTCACACAGCATTAAATAGAATTCGGTTCCCATTAACACTCTGAGGCTGCCAAAAGCACATTAAAAAATGAAAGTTCCTGGAGTGCACAACAACTTCATATTTTCAAAGGCTTATCTGCATTAGGGTGCTTCAGAGTCAGGCTAGGGGGACACATTATGAAAAAGCTTAAGAGGTTAAAAATGTTTGAAGGTGATGAAAAGGGGGAGGGGCAAGGAAAAATGACTAACAGGATGTTAGGATGATTCGTAAAGAAAATTTCAGAGGTGACTGTTTCCTTAGGGCAGAAGAATATATATAAATGGTGAATATGGTGATATTAAGTATGAGTAACTAGACCCCTCATTTACATAGGACCTTCTTTACCCATCACTGAAGGACCTCAGTCATTACCACACATCTTTCCGGTGTTCCCTCTATAGGTGGTCGGGATGGTTTGTCTCCTGCCTGCAGCTAGGAAGTGAAATTCACCCTGAAGGTTTGCTGATCAATCCAGGTTTGGACTCTCATAGTTAAATTTGTTATAGCCCCGTGTGTCCCAATCAATGGTTTGCAGGCAGCACTGGTCTAAAATAAAGTTTCTACATGTCCTTGAAAAAAGAAAAAAAAGAGTTTTCATAAAGCCAAATTCATTTCATTTGAAGAATGACCTCTAAATTGCAATTAAGTTCTTCCCACCTTTTCTGTTCTAGGAAACTCACTCTATTTTCTCCTATTTAGCAAAATTTAAAAATGTTGGCTCTAAATTTTTTTGAAATTTATTGTTCTGAAATCCTAAATGCTGTTTATTGGCTCTTAATCCCCAAGTTGGAATATCCCTACTGACTTGTTTGACAATCAGAAGTAACTAATGAAACACATAGAAGAAATACCCACAAGTATTAATATAGATAATTTTGTCCCTATTAATGTTTTGGAGGGTCTGCTCATTATTTGTTGGACTATGCTGCAGCATCTGGCTGCTATATACTGAATACCCTCTGCTAAGCATCAGATTAATTGCTTAACATGAATTATCCTATCTAAGCTTCACCACACCCTAGGAAGGGAATACAACAATTATCCTTGATTTATAGGTGAAGGAACTAATCCATGTGACATGGCTTCCCAAGGTTCCACAGTAGTTTAAGTGGAGAAACAGAATTCAAAAGCAAGAAAAATTAGGAACCTTCCACCTTAACTATAATATGGTTGTACCATTTAACCTTTTTATGTGGGAAATATTCAGAAGGTAAGATAACCATTAAACAATATGTTCATTTGAAACATATCTTCCTGTTTTTATGAGTCTGTCAAATTCTGGCCAAGGACTGAGTCAGAATAATAATAAAAAAGATAACAGTCAATATTTATTTGCTCTTAACATCTGCCAGGTACTGCGATGATCATCACAAATAGATTATTTGATTTAATTCTCACAACAATACCATGGGATAGAAACCTTTATTATCTCCATTTTCAGATAAAGAAACTGAGGCTTTTGTTGAATAATTTTACCAAGATCCCAGTTAATAAAATGAGTGCACAACACCCTGTTTCAAAATCCAGGGCTATTTTCTCTTATCAATGCAGTTAGATAATTAATGCTCTAAAGCACTAATCTTTGGGCATGTGAGTAGAATAAGAAAAATGAATCAGGTATACTCTCTGAGGGAGCAGTTTGTTTGTAAATTTAAATTTTAAATGTTAAAATTATCATCTGAATATCCTAAACTCACTCTTCTTCATTCCTTGGCTCATGTTTTGTTCTGAGTCTTCAGTCACATTGTGCAAGGGCAGAGAGCCTTTCTTTACCTTACAGGCTGTCTACAAGTATCCTCCTTGTCTATTTTCTTTTCTAATTATAAAAGATACGAGACTTCACTAAATCCATGGATATTTAACTAAATTTCAATCTTGATCTTGTATATGGCAAAAATATCCCCAATGTTCCCCATATCCCAATATTCACACCCTTGTGTAACTCGTGCCCTTGAGTGAGGAGGACCTGTGACCTGTTTGTTCCTGAGCAAAAGCATATGGCTGAAGTGATGGGATTTCACTTCTCTGATTAAGTTATGTTGTATGACAACAGTCATGGGAGTTCCAACATGTATAAGACTGTCTTTCAGGCAGATGTTCTAGAAGGAGTCCCTTTCACCAGTCTTGAAGAAGCACACTTCCATGAGGCAAGTGCCCATGTTGACAAAGCCCACGTGTCAAGGAACCATGAGTGCTCTCAATATTGCTGGTGACTTCTACATAGCTAAAGGCAATCGTCAACCATCCTGGCCTCTCATTTACAGCAGACACCACAGATTATGCTCTTTTCCTGGAAAACGTTCTTCATTTAGTACCCAGGACATGGCATGGGGCTAGTCTTCCTGTGTGCCCTTCTTTGGTCTGCGCTGGTTCCAATTCCTCTTCCTAAGGACAGAGAGATCAAGGGTGTTTCTTTCTTCTCATGTACTCTCTTCTTGTTTCCAATGACAACCAAATAGATATCTATAGCCCAGATCTTTCCCTTCTCTCCAGACAAGCATATTCAACTGCTTACCCAACCTTCCTATTCGGCTGGCTCTTTGGCATCTTGAGTGGCTATCACCCCAACGTTGCCTCTTTGTTAACTCTACTACCAACCTTGCAGTGGCCCCTGTCAAAATCTTTGGGGCCCTCTTTTCCTTCTCCCCCTCATATTTCACATCCTATTGAACTGTGCCTCCTGTTGGTTCTTTCAAATACACTTGGAATCCAGTAATTTCTCGATGATTCATGAGTGGCACCTAGAGCCATGCGACCTTTCCTTCACTTTTCACCTGGATCACTGCAGTAACTTCCTCACTGGGCTCCCTGTTGCTACCCTGGCCTCTGTCATACTCTTCACAACTTGCAGCCAGAGCGGTGCTGCTGTATTTTAAGTGAGGTCCTGACACTCCTCTGCTCCGAGCAGTCCAGGGGCTTATTTATCACTGCCCTGTAGTTTTCTATGTGCAGGTCACCTGTCTGACTTCACCTCCTGATGTTTAGCCCCATCCCTCTCCATGCCTCCCCACCAGCACTTCCTCACAGCCATGAGTGCCTGCCCCTCCGTCACTTGTTGTTCCTTCCTTCTGGAAACTTCTTCCCCTAATAGCACCATGGCTTGCTACTCATTCCTTTAGGTCTTCACTCAAATGTCACATTTCCAATGAGGCTTTTCCTGACCATTCTGTATAAAATGCTAACTATCCATGGCCAACTATCTGATACTTTTAAGGCCCTTTCTTTGCTTTCTTTTTCTCCTTGGCACTTACCACTTTCTTATATGCTTCTGTTTTACTTATTTATTGTCCAGCACCCCATTAGAATGTAAGCTCCCTGGAGGCAGGAAATTGGGTTTCACTAGTGCAATGTGTGGAACGTAGTAACATCAAATAACTTGACTAAATGAGTATGTGACCATGACACAGAGAAAATTATAAATAACATGAAATATTACAAACGGACAAAATACATTCATTGTGAATGGATAAGAAGAGCCGTTACAAAGGCCACTGGGACCAAAGTATAATCACATAAACAACATGATGGTTACAAATAAGATTAATTGGGTTTACACTTTACATTAAGACCTTTTGTTTCCCACATGATGTAAAGCTTTCACAGTTATTATTTCATGTGTCTTCCAAATGTCTCTGGCAGGTGGGCCAGGAGCTTTATTTTTATTTCTTTTTTATAATTGTTGGAGCCCTAAAAATGCTTTTCAAATCATTCAGATCATGGCCTTGATTTTTCTCTTTGTTTTTGTAGTGGAGACAAGGCCAGTTGGTCCTTAGTATTTTGACAAATATTCTCATCAGGGATGAAGATGATGTTTATAACCTCCTGAGCAGATACTTTGGTTCCTGTCTCAGTGGTCAAAGATGGTTTTCCCCTGCTGGGGGTAGGTGAGAGTGGGAGGGGTTTCCATGACACAGCACTGCATCCGCAGAAATCCACAGGTTGCTCTTCTCCACTGGGTAGAATGTTAGTAGAAGTCTCTTTCTGGATAGAAACTAGTTTCTGTATCAGTTGAACACAAAGTCAAAGAGTACTCTCCGTGGCATCTGAATGGGTAGTGCGAGCGAGATACAGTATTGCCTCATTCTCATGAATATAGAATGATAAGAGAAGAAAAATAAAACAAAGGCATGCATTACACGGTTCGAAGACATTTACACCTGTTCATTGTGCCAAGTGCTTGCAGTAGGAGAGGGGCTGACATACGCGACAAGGTGGTTGTATGGTCTCCAGGACAGAGAAAACCAGTCTCAGCTTTAATACTGTCAAACAGCTTGGCTTTTCTGTGCATCTTCTCTGGCCTAAAACACCTAAGTGAACACATACAGACTAAAGTAAAATACAAATCATTTGATGTCAAGTACATTTTATCAGAAGACAACGTATTTTCCCAGTCTGGCACACATTTTGTTTTGTACTTTTCTTTTTCAGGGACTAATGGGTTCGTACCAATGCTGGGTACAAAAGAATGAGGACAGGACAGTCTACTTAGATTTTGACACATTCACTCACACATTTCGAGGGTTTATAAGTAATTCTTCATTTTCCAATGCACCTTTGGTTTTTATATAGGTACATAAAATGGGTATGCCTGGGTTGAGTGGAAGTCATTTAATGTTCTGGGGCATTATGACATGTTAGAAAGAAGACCGATTAGTAAGATGTGGATTTTAAGCTCCTTTGGGGCAAGAAAGGTATCCAGTGCATGTCTGTCTCCCTCACTAAGCACAACACAAATGCTCCATGTATATTTTCTGTGGAGTCTGAACTGTGTTGTGTCCCCTGTTGAGGGATGACAGTGAGGATGAGGACTTTGGGTGGCTTAGTCGATTAAGCATCTGTCTAGCTCAGGTCATTATCCCGGGGTCTTGGGCTCAAGTCCCACATTGGGCTCCTTGCTCAGCGGGGGGCCTTCTTCTTCCTCTGCTTGCTGCTCCCCCTCCTTGTGCTCCCTCTCTCTCTCTCTCTGACAAATAAATAAATAAATAAAATCTTAAAAAAAAAAAAGTATGGAGCAAACTTGAGAAGAGATACAAAAGCCCAGACGCATCAGCTGGCCTGCCCTCTAAGGAGCCCAACAGACACTGGGAAGATTCAACCTAATGAAACTCCACTGCTACTCATGAGTGAAGAAGGTACCAGTTCCTGAGAAACTGAGTGGCACCGTCCTGGTTCTACTGTGTCCTTGTTGGCCAAGACAGTGGAGAAAATAAAAAACTCTAGTCAGTTTCCTTTGTTACTGGGAGATGTTTTTGGCATTGCAGGGGACTGCTGGCCTCACTGAGCTCCAAGATAAGCTTTATTCCAGGAATTGTGACTTTGTATGTTCCAGGTCACCAAAGGCACCTCTTCTCTCCATCATGTAGGAGAGGTTTATAGCCCTGTCAGAGAGGCCTGATGTGTGACGTAAAGGTTGTACTTGAAGCGTTGTCTGTGGAAAAGTAGGTTGAGGGGAAAGGAAACATACAGAATAGGACCAACAAATGCAAAAATGCCAGAGAGTGTGAATGAGTGAGTGAGTGAGTGAGTGTGTGTGTGTGTGTGTGTGTTTGACTGAGAGAATCAGATAAGCAGGGATGAAAACAGAGACATGCAATGCTTAAGATTTGTTTTCTTTTTTCTTAAAAGATTTTAGTTAATTTTTTGACAGAGAGAGAGAGAGAGAGATAGGGAGAGAACGAGAGAGAGCCCAAGCAGGGGTATCAGCAGAGGGAGAGGGAGAAGCAGGCTCCCCACTGAGCAGGGAGCCCTAAGCAGAGCTCGATCCCAGGACCCTGGGATCATGACGTGAGCCGAAGGCAGCTGCTTTAACCGACTGAGCCACCCAGGCACTCTAATTTTTTTTTTTTTTTTTTTTAATAAACTCAAATGTTTTGGGTTCCTGCAACTCAGTAGTACGGAGAGAAGAAGGGGGACTCAGAAGTGAAGCCACCACCAGAGCTCACAGGCTGCCACCACACATCAACCTGAGATATTCAATTCCTAAGAGTCCAGTCAACCAGCAGCACCATTGTACATTTTTCAGGAGAAAAGATGGAGAAACAGTGGTGTCAGCTATTAGAATCACTGATCACCGCTATTATCTGCTGTTTTCTTTTCCCCTTCACATTTTCATTCTCTCTGAACACTCGGCTGGAAAGAAAGGCAACTGGTTATTTGTGTGTAAAAGTTAAACAATGGGTCATCTGGTCACCCCTCACACATACCTCAGTTTTCCACCCAGCACGGTACTTATCACCAGGGGACACAATACAAATAAGCTCTTTGGAGTTTTCCATTTTATGAATAACTACTTAGAGAGCTTTTGCTATCAACAAGCATTTTTGGCAACCCTGGAGATATGTTTTATTATTCCTCGATGAGGGGACTGAAACTAGAGGAGGTGGGCTGTCTTGTCCAAAGCTCCACACTTGGTAACTGGAAAAGCTGGACTATGACCCAGACAGTCTGGCTCCAGACGCCATGCGCTCAGCCACCCCACTCAAGTGCCTCTCTGTCTTAGTAGCTTTTAAAACATTAGAAAGCATAACTTTTGAAAGTAAAACAACATTGGAATGTGTAAAGAACATGCCAATATTATTCCCCAACTGTTCTAAATTAACATATGACAATAGGTTGGTCTGTCTCTTTCCACATCATCTTTTACTCCATTTTTTTCCCGCATGCACAAATGTATGGATTTTGTTTCTGTCTTTGATTATACAGAATGGGATGACAGAACAAACATTATATCACCACTTACTTTTTTTTTTTTTTAACGTATGCAAGTATTCTGAGTGGCTTTATTAGTAATAGCTTTATTCATAAACTGGAAACAACCCAGATGTCCTTTGACAGGTGAATGGCTAAACAAAGTGTGGTACAGCCATGTGAAGAATTACTGCTCAGCAATAAAAAGGCAGGAACTATTGATGTAGGCGACAACCTGGTTAGATCTCCAGAGAATTTTGCCAATCCCAAAAGGTTGAAGACTGTCTGATCATATTAATGTTATTTGCATATATTCTTAGAATCGTAAAATTATAGAAATTGAACTGTTTATTGGTCACCGTGGATTAAGGAGGGGAAGAGACAGGAAGGAAGAGAGTGTGGCTATGAAAAGGAAAATAAGGGATCCTTGTGATGGAACTCTCCTGCATTTTGATTGTATCAATGTCAATATTCTGATTTTTTTTTTTTAACATATAGAATGTGGAATTTTTATTTTTTAAATTCTCTTTTATTTAAATTCAGTTAGTTAACACAAAATGTATTCTTATTTTCAGAGGTAGAGTTCAGTGGTTCATGAGTTTTCTATGAAACCAGTGCTCATTACATCACAAGTACTTCTTAATGTCCATCAGCCAGTTACCTCAACATGCAGCCACTTACTTTTTTCACTCAGCAGGATGCCTTGGACATGGCCTCAGGTCAAAAGTCATGGACCTAACTAATTCTTTTCCAAAGCTGAGTGACATTTCTTATGGATGGAGATGTGCCATAAAATATTCAATCATTCTCCTAGGAGTATAAATTGAAGTTGTGTCTTGTTTCTTTTTTGGTTGTTTTTTGTTTTGTTTTGTTTTGCTGTTTTCTAACCACTGGAAACATTACTGCAAAAAATTCTTTGTGCGTGTATTCGTAAGTGCTAGAATATTTGTTTCTATATAGGTAGTCCACACTTTGAAATTATTAGGTCAAATGGTATATAATTATTATGGTAAAATTTTAATAGATATTGACAAATAAAGTAATTCAGTACCTATAATGTATAAAAATGTCTCTTGATCTTTATTTTCAAGGCAACAATTTCTTCTTTCAGTGAACGAATTGCTCTTACGGGAATGTTTCATTTACAGAGGAGTCTATGTCTTTAGAGTCTCAAGTTAATGAAAAAAAATCTTACCTCCCACATGGGCCTAGTGATTGATATCAATGGCACTTCCCAACCAAGCCACCCCAACTAAACAATCTTAATAAAATATGTGTCCATAACTTCCAGGCAGGCCCCCTGCCCTCCCTGCCTCAACAGGACTGTCCCCTCCTAAGACCCTCCATAGTAAAAATTCCAGATCTGCCTTTCCAACCCTGAAGATTTCCTTGAAATAATGAGTCTGCTTATTTCAGTCTTCACACAACTCATTTTTTCTATTTCTGAACATAGGTGATAGAAGATTAATTCTAGCATATTCTCCAACATTGGTCTTGGGAAAAGGGAGCTAGTAGATATGTTATAGTGGAAGAGTTTGGAGTATGAATTTTAATGAGGATAGAGAAACTACTATACAAACAACCTCCAACCTCAAAGACTTAACCAATAAATTTTACTTCTTACTCATGTCATTATCCAGTGCCCCTCAGTAGGCGATGGGGAAAGAGAGCTATGATGGGGGCGCTGTGCACCATGTAGTCCACTCAGGATCCCTATTCCTTCTTCACCCCCTTCTAGGTTCTCTGTACTTGATCCATTCAGCCAGTGCAGTGGAGAAAATAAGGATTGGGAGTCAGAGGATCGTATGGATTAGGATTGGAAGTGGGGCATATCATGTTGCACTGGAGAAGAACCCATGGTCCATGTCTCACCTAACTGCAGTACCAGCCAGAAGTGTACTCCAGCTGAGTGCCCAGAAAAAAAGGGTACAGCATGACCTCGTACTTCATTTTCAACCATGATGAGAGTAAGAGTATTTGTGAGGAAAGAAAGGAGGGTATGGTGATCAGTAAAGAAACCCTGAAATGGGATGCAAATGACCAGTGACTGAAGACAACAGAGGAGATTGTCGTGTTGGCTGGCCAAGTGAACATGAAAGTGAAGGCGGGATGGGCAGCACTGGTGTTGAGTGAGGATCAAGATAGAAGCTCCTCATCTGGACTCCATCATGAGTTCTCTGGGCAAGTAGTTTCACTTCTCTGGGCCTCAATTTCTTTAGTGGGATATAAACTTTGAACAGATATAGATACATGCTAAGATGTCTCACCATTGTTAATGGATTGACTGTAAAAATACATCCTCACTATCCATATAGGTTGTGGTATTATTGCCTTTTTGATGAAATTTAGATACATATATTCCAAAGTTACAAACAACACTGAAAAGCCCAGTTTGCTATGTCTCCTTCTTGTCATTTGAAAATTTTAAATCCATTAGTTCAACATTTAAAATGACACTGTCTTTTCAACTTCAATGGTCACTTTAATGTCTGATAATAATGCCTACACTTTACTGAGCACTAACTCTGAGCCAAGTCCTTTAGTTTGTATATCTTTACAGTAACCACTGGAGATAATAAGTGCCATGACCCCCATCCTCAACATGAGAGACTGAAGAGGACAGATTGGCCTGACTTCTTATGCCACAAAGCTGGAGTTAGGAAACACGACGTCTGTGTCCTCTTTGACCTGCAAGGAGGTTTTTTGTTTGTTTGTTTTGTTGTTTGTTTGTTTAACATTTTATTGATTTATTTGAGAGAGAGAGAAAGAGAATATGAGCAGGGAGGAGGGTCAGAGGGAAAGGGAGCAGGGAGTCTGATGCGGGGTCAATCTCAGGACCCTGAGATCATGACCTGAGCTGAAGGCAGACACTTAACTGGCTGAGCCACCCAGGCACCCCTGACCTGCAGAGTTTCAACAGCTAACACAGAGTTATTCAAGATTCAGATTGGCCTTTCCGAGTATTGTATTTTTTCATGTGCATATTTATTGTTGTTTGTATTTCCCGTTAATATTTTTTTTTTTTTTTAAAGATTTTATTTATTTATCAGAGAGAGAAGGAGAGAGAGCGAGCACAGGCAGACAGAATGGCAGGCAGAGGCAGAGGGAGAAGCAGGCTCCCTGCGGAGCAAGGAGCCCGATGTGGGACTCGATCCCAGGACGCTGGGATCATGACCTGAGCCGAAGGCAGCTGCTTAACCAACTGAGCCACCCAGGCGTCCCGATCCCGTTAATATTTTTAAAATCTACAAATGTTGCTGTTCTTGAAGCCATTGTTTGTAGTTCTTTATCAAAGTGCCTCACTCTTATTCATGCAATAAATTTCAGGCATGCAAGTAATCCTACATAAGCATTACTTTAAATACAAATTTGGGAACCCTTTACAAAATCAGAACTGATTGTCTAAATGAAATTGGAAATGATTGTATTAAGTCTGGCAGAAAAAAATTCTTGAAACAGGAATGTGGATTCCATTGCTTTGCTTTTCCCAACAAAGTCGTTTTATTTTATTTCTTTTTCAGTCCTGGTTTATTTAGTCTAACATTTTCAGAGAAATAATAATCCTGAAGAAAATAGAAGCTGTTCTTTATATTTATGATTTTGGGGAAATATTCCCTATGTTCCTTAAAGTCATTCTATAGGAAAACTGAGAATGTAGTTGAATATTTTCAGTAAGTATGAGGATGTTTGGTGCTTTTTTGAGGAGTCTGGTGGGTTTGCATGATCAACTAGATAGCTTTTGTTTGCAAGTTTGGATAACAATATATTGGTGTTTTGAATACTGTTCAAACAGAATAGCCAATATATTAAATCTGTCTAAGGAAGACACTTGTTCGTAAATTACCACATATAAGAGGTAAATTTATAGCTAATTTTCTGTGTAAAGAATTGTTCAGACTTTTTGAAATATTGATGCCCAAAGATATTCATTTTCTTCTCTGTAAAGATACCTGAGTAAATTACTCTATAAATATTGAATTAACTGGTTCTTTATTACACTTTTTTGTGAGTTTGCTTAAAATGTAAAAATCATCTATAGGAATATGTATAGTTGACCTGTTTTATCACATCTGAAGTTCATTTTCTTAAACGTTCAGAAGCTGCAGATTTTATCAGGGTTCTGTTATAATATTTTCTATGGAAGTTTATAATCGACCGTACCATAACATACATTATATATTTCTTGAAACTAAGGCAGAGTAAGGAAAGCTTAAAAAGAAATTCTCATTCCTTTAGTGGAAATACAATTTTCAGAGTCTAATTAGTATCATTAGAATGTGGAGCTCGGATAAGCAGTACAGCCATTGTCCATTGTCATTACCTAAATTTGTTTTCCAGGTCATACATTCCTTTGGTTCAGTCTCCTGCTTGCCTGAAAAGGGACCCAGCCAAAGAGCTGTTTGTACTATCTATTTTCAATTATCGCAATCACACAAGCATAAAAAAGCAAAGACAAGAAACATTTCAACTATAATAGTGTCCCAAAAATGAGCTACTGAACTGCATGTTCATTCATTACCTGGCACGAGATGTTCAAATTACTTTACTAACCTTTAAAATCAGTAAGGATCACATTGTTGAAGGGGGGGGGGTAGAAAGCAGTGTTTTAAGTTTTGTTTACCCCTTTGTTAAAAGTACTAATATCAGGAACTTGTATCAATTGGGAAAGAGATGATTAAAATTATGGAGGTTTGGGGGGAAACAAAACAGGTGAATTTCACAGGTGAAATTGCAGATTAATGAATCTTGTCTCCCTGCCCCCCCCCCCCCCCCTGCCCCCGTGTTAGGATGCCTCCTTCCCAGACCTTAGGTCATCACTTTGCTGCTCTCAGAGGTCAGCTTGGCTTCAAGCTGTGGTCTGATGGGTATTTGTAAATACAGATTTAAAAACATCAATAAAGCTCCAGGCCTAGTACGAGGCGCTGTAAAACCTGGTACCACATATTAGAAGAAATCTGAAGGGCTTATAAGGATAACAAACATGTCTTCTTCCAAATTATTTGGGAGGTCTACATTTTTTATTGGAAAAAAAATAGCACCCTTCTTCAACAAAAATCCTTGGTTAGAATCTTTCTAAGTATAGCATTTTTCTTAGAGCAGCTCAGAGTACCAACATATATATATGTATATATATATATATACATATATATATGTAAGATTTTTTCCTAAGTAAGATTTAACTGAAAAAGAAAAATAATCAAGGGTAGAGTTTTGTTTGTTTATTCATTATATGGTCCTGCTTCTCCCAGTTCCATTCACCCACTTTGGGAATCTGTGCCTCCTCTTCCCACAACTCTAGGTTGTAGAAGTTTAGAGAACTTCATTCTCAGTGTTGGACTATTCCCGCAGAGAATACAGCAAGTGTCCCATTAATTATAAGTTTGCTGCTGCCTCATGGACACTAGACTCTCTGTGCCAAGGGACCAACAAGCAAGAAGGTGATTCAACTTTCTGGAGAGGACAGTTGGTGGTCAACAGGAGGAAGAGGAGGTAGGGCTACAGTTACACATAAAAGAGAGGAATACAGGGGCACCCGGGTGGCTCAGTGGGTTAAGCCTCTGCCTTCGGCTCAGGTCATGATCTCAGGGTCCTGGTAATGAGTCCTGCATTGGGGTCTCTGCTCAGTGGGGAGCCTGCTTCCTCCTCTCTTTCTCCCTGCCTTTCTGCCTACTTGTGATCTCTGTCAAATAAATAAATACAGTGTGCATATGGGTGGTCCAGTTGGGTGTCCTTTGACCCTCCCTTGGTCAACTTTTTTTTTTTTAAGATTTTATTTATTTACCTGACAGAGAGATCACAAGTAGGCCGAGAGGCAGACTGGGGGTGGGGTGGGGGTGGAGGAAGCAGGCTCCCCGCTGGGCAGAGAGCCTGATGTGGGTGTCTATCCCAGGACCCTGAGATCATGACCTGAGCCGAAGGCAGAGGCTTAACCCACTGAGTCACTCAGGTGCCCCTTCCTTGGTCAACTTTGATGATAAATGGATAGGCCACTGCTGGTGTATGCATGGCGACCCAGGGGCTTAGGCCTCTCAGAGATGAGAATGTTAGTCATGCCATTAGGTAAGCCACCAAGGGCATCAGAAATAGTGGGGGAAGGGAAGGGCTGTCTCAATAGAGAGTGGAAGACAAAAGACAGTCAGTGTCCGGTGTAGGCTTAAGACCTGAAGCTGTGTCAGGGGCTCTGGTTCATGGGGCCAACCATCCTCTTTCTCTTCTTCCCCAAAGAAAAGAGGCCCTCCCAAATCCTAAAGAAGGCACTCCCGAAGCTGGTAGGAAGCAGTGGCTCAAGGCATGGGTTACAGCGGACATGAGGAGGCAGGACCCAGGTTTGACTTGGAGGAAGGACCTGTGGCCCAGTTTTCAGCACAGAGCCTCCAGCTTTCAACTCCTGAAGAGTTTGCTTCAGCTGCACAGTCCCTTCTCCCAAAGGCAGGCTTATCCAACAACTGATTGAGGCAAATGTGTAAAGGCTATGCCATTTCATCCCGAAATCAGATAACTCCCCTGGGGCATAGATGCTGCAGAGTTTCTCAAGAGGTAAGTTCAGGCTTTGCTCTGCCCGTATCCTGACTTGACTTTTCCTTCTACCCAATTCTGCTTCCTTTCCCTCCTGTCCATGGGTGCTCGTTCCCAGTAGATACCCTGCATCTGTTTCCGGATAACAAAACCTGCAGCAGCTGACTTTACCAGTGGCATTATCATATCAGAAATGGTTTCTAAAATCTCTTGTGAGGATTCTGATGTCAGATGGCACCTGACTCGCAGGCCCATTATAGACTCTCCAAACCTCCACTAAAATAATCGAACGGATGTGGCAAAGAATAGAAATGAAATGCCCAACACGGATGATCAAACTCTTGTCACGTTAGGAAGTTTTACTCACTGTAAGCTCAACAAGACTGGATTTAAATATTGGGTTGGTACCATTGCAAACCAAGTCCAGTGTCCTGGGTTGGTGCAGCTGGGGCAGTGAAAAAGGTCTTGGCATGGATGCCCAGCCCACTGACGTCTCAGCCAATTTCTCACAATTATGAGATCAGGTAAATTAGCAAATTACCAGACAAGGATCTCACTAGGCCTCAGCTTACAGAATGCTAATGGCTAGTCTTCCTGCAGAGTTTAGGAGAAGGTACACAGAGTGTGTCCTTGGGGCCCTAATAGAGGCTTATTATCAGGGGTTTGGGGTAGGGATGGGATGTTGTCCCAGATCCCTTTAAAGATTGGATAATGCCCTTGACCACTGCTGCACACATGCATATACTCAACCAGATTCCCATGAAACCTCACGTTCATCTGTGACTCTGCCAGGGATCCATGGATCTTTGCTTAAAGAACGCTTGCCGTAAGATTTGGTCATTGTCATGTGTAATTTCTCAATATTGATAAAAAATATTGCTGAATTAAGCAATTATTTATTAGATGCTACTTCCCATCTCATATTTTCTACCTCCCCCCACCCCCTGACTCAAATCCTGACTCTGCCATTGACTTGTGGGATGACCATGAACGAGTCACTTAATCTCTCAGTTATATCAGTTTCCTCAGCTATAAAACAGAGTTAATAATAAGTCCTCCTTCACGGGAAGATTAAAAGGAAAAACGAGCCATACAGAGCTTAAAAAACATCTCATAAGCTGTCCCAGGATGTTAGCTGATGTGGCTGGTGGTGGCTTAAGTAGCCTGCTGTTATTCCTTCTTTGTCCCTGTGAAGAATGAAATGCACTCTTTCATTCTTGTATATGCCATTTCGAGAGAAAAGGCGATTTTAAATTTCATACTTCACTGCAATGTTCTATTATTCAGGATAACCTAGTAAATAGGACTTAGCTTCCCACGAACCCTAGGGAGGCGGAATCTGTGAGATCGTACATGCAATTCTCTACCTTCTTGACTGGAAGGCCCAGATATTTTGGACTTTACTTGCTGTGAAGCAAATTAAGTGATTTTGCAGAGGGACCTTGCAGGTCTTCTGAAAGCAAACTGAAGGTAAGAATTAGCCATTTACTAAAGTCCTCAAAGAGTGTATGAAGCATTAGAAGGGATTTAAGTGGTGGCTTCTCTATTGAATACAACTTCTGAGAAAAAGAATCTTAAGAACTTAGACTTGTCCATGGAATAATGTGGAATGAAGCTGTGGTGATAGAGAAAATCTTTTGATTGAAGAAAACCAGAAAAATTCCAGTTGGTAAATGAAAAGTAGAGAGGCATGATAATGTTGATGAGGTGTTCTTTGATTTTAATTGTTTATTGAGTTCTCCTCTCCCTAAAAGGGCAAAACCGTATATGGTTTATAGAGGAAAGTTTAGAAATAAAATGAGGGTTCTCAAGGTCTTTAAGATGATCCAAGAGTACACAGAAAGAAATGGCAACAAATACCATACCCATATTTACCTCCTGAGGGAAATGGAAGAGACAAAATTGCTGTAACTGGATTTTTCCCAGAACATGCCAAAGTCCTTGCTTTTGCAAAACTGTTCATAAGTCATTAATCATAACCTAATTACTGCATGTCTCTAGAAAGCCAAAAGAGCCTCCTCTGGTCATGGCCAAAATGAATTCCAAATGGCATAGAATACTTAATTTTCAATTTCCCATATGTCTATTATCGATCCAACACTGAATGTATCCAAAAATAAATTCTATTTACCCAAATAGTGAGCATTATTTCACTCTAAAATATTTTTTTCTCTTGGCATCTCTGGAAAACCATGCTCTGTTCAATTGTTCCCAATGGATCTCCTGGGACAGGAGGAGTTAAAAACAGGAGGGACCCTTAGGGAAGGTTCTGGCACTAAAAGTCTGAGTGCCAGGAGCCATGGCGGAATCATAGCCGGAAAACACCACATTTCTATCTTCCAAAGTAGATGCTCTCTAAAGAGCAGCCTGGATGGTTTCTGAAGAGTTTTTCCTGCTTATCAGGTTCTCCAATGGGAGATGTTTATTCAATTCTAGAAACAAAGATATCCTATGGGGAATCTGGCTTCTCCCATTTATTTCATTCCCCTCACAAGAGACAAGAACTGGGTAGAAAGGGAGATATTTTCACATTCTGCTTTTAAGTCTGTGTACCCTGTAAAGGAATAACTTTTTTTTTTAAGTCACATACTTTAAATTTTTTTAATGTCACATATTTTAAGCTTGCCTCCCATTTTTTTGTTAGGTGCCTACACTCTTAAGAACGGACAGAAAATGAGTGACATGGAATGTTAAAGTGTGTATCTTAGAAAGGTCTACTGTATTTTTTAGTAAGAGCAGTCTTGTTTTATTATAACTTGGAGAACTTTCTATAGTTAAGTTCATAATCGCAAAATATTTTATAATCATGTTAATTAGTAATTCCTTTTCATGAGTTAACAAGCCAATTATCATCTGCATTTTGTACTTGCGCAAACAGCTTGTAGAACCAAAAATAGAAGTTGTGCCTTTGAGCTTTCTCTTGGAGGATTATTCCCCTAGGCAAGGATAGATACCTCGGTGTGTCGCATTTTTTCCAAGATCATTACAAAGCCCCTCCAAGAATGTCTCTTTATTCCCCAGAGTGAATTCCCCCATGGATCCATCAGGGAGGCAGTGGTAAGAGAAAATTTCAAATATTGTACATTTATGCTTAAATATTATCTACACAGGAGCTTGTTAAACTAAACATCACAGGGTTTCTGGCTGTTTTGAGCGCACTGCAAACAGCTGGACATCGCACAATGCCTTGGTTCAGGTCTCTTGCTAAACAAGAATTAGGTACGTGGGGCAGCCTTGCTGCACTGATTTATAAGGAGGCAGCGTTTCTTGTGAGGCCAGAAAACACCTCACCTTGCAGTTTGAAAAGTGATGAAATGCTCTTCCTGCAGACAGGGTTGCGGATTGATGGAATATGCTGTCTGCAGTCAGCATATTGCCACAGAACGGGCAAAGCAGAGAAGATTTCTTCTCTCCATCCCAGACAGACAGATGTAATTTTCTCTTCCTTCCTGGTGTGTAGCCTAACTGCATCACATCAGACCAGACCTCAGCCTTGATGCCTCACCGCCAAGTGTCCCTTGGGTGTGAGGGTGACAAAGAGGACTTGGCTTCACTTCCCAAGTAAATGTCCATTGAGCCTCACCCACAATCAAGTAGGAGGATGGCATTTTTGTGCCCCATCTTATTTAAATGAGCCTTAAAATCCTCAGCTGCTTTGCTAATATGGGTCAAGATATTGATTCCCTGAGTTTTGGCTGTAAGTGGCTTTTTATGAAAAACATCGACTCAGCTGTTCAACTCAGCTGAACTACTTTGCATGCTCAGAATGTGTTGCTTTTGCTGCTGAGTAGTGAAAATCAAAGGGGATCTTTTAGTCATTGAAAGTCTATTCAGATTACTGTTGGGTTTGAGTTCCATGTTGCAGAGCTGGGAGAATAAAAAATGATTGCTTTCATCATCATGGGGTGCTTCTCCATGTTTCCCCGCAACACGGACTCCTGCGCTGTCTTGAGAAGAGACTTTGCCATAGGTGATTTCATGATACGCTTTCAGGGATAGTGTTGACAAGCCTTTCCTTGCGTCACTGACCACCTTGTTTACCACCATGCTCCCCCCTCGAGAGAAAGGAAGTGCAGCCAGGAAGATAAACAGCTGTGACTTTCTTTGGTTGTGTCTTTTTGATAATTTTAAATTGCTGATTAATCTGGGAGCAGAGATCTTGATAAACATGATTTTGCCATGTAAATAAACAAAACCCACCAAACCATTCACTTCTGGAATGCGGAGTGTAACTTCCTTTTGGTCCGAGATGGCTGGGTTGTATAGGGGTCAGTAATAGCATGATGTCTATACCACAGGGCTCCATAGTGTCTTTATCACGGACATCACGGCCATGTTTTCAAATCATAGTCTTGAGACCAGTGGTATCCTCTGAGGAACCAATAACCATTAACCATTGAGGATCAGGAGGGGACAATTCTTCCAAAATATTAAATGAGTCTATCCTGGCACTAGACAATATGCCTGACTAGATGACATCCAGGGGCTCTGGGAATTCATTCACCTCATTTGACTGAGCACTTGTGGCCCGAGGTCCTCCGTGACTTACCAATAATTTAAATAACCCTTCTGAGGTGTTGGAAGGACTTATTTGTTATTTCTTATTATGAGAATTGTGCTTGAACACCAAAAGGTTTCTCACTCGTAGCTCCTATTGTGAGGTTTAGAAAAGTGCAGTCTCAAAAATGTATATACATTTCAAAACCTAAACAGAAGTGATGGACTTCAATGTTCAAAATTTGCCATGGAGCCAGGTGGCTTGGCCTCACTTGGTTTAGGCATGCCTTCACTTTATGTGGAATAGAGCAGGTACTGCAACATTAGGATAATTGTTTTTAACTGACTATAATGGCCACACTATAGTTATCTATGTTGTACTCCAAATGGCTCTCTAGCTATTTACTGGGAACAGCCACATGACAGGTACTGCGGAAAGGGTTTCACCTACAGCACTGATTTTTTTTTTTTAAGTTTTATTTTTTTTTCAGTGTTCCAAGATTCATTGTTTATGCAATACTTATCCAGTTTATCCAGTTCTCTATGCAATACATACCCTCCTTAATACCCACCACCAACCTCATCCATCCCCCACTCCCTTCTCCTCCCAAACCCTCAGTTTGTTTCTCAGAGTCCACAGTCTCTCATGGTTCGTGTCCCGCTCCGATTTCCCCCAATTCACTTTTCCTTGCCTTCCCCTATTGTCCTCCATGTTATTCCTTATGCTCCACAAGTAAATGAAACCATATGATAATTGACTCTCTCTGCTTGACTTACTTCACTCAGCATAACCTCCTCCAGTCCCAACTTTTTGTTGATACAAAAGTTGGGTATTCTTCCTTTCTGATAGAGGTGTAATACTGCATTGTATATATGGACCACATCCTTATCCATTCATCTGTTGAAGGTATCTTGGCTCTTTCCACAGTTTGGTTATTGTGGACAATGCTGCTATGAACATTGGAGTGCATGTTGCTCTTCTTATCACTGCATCTGTATCTTTGGGGTAAATACACAGTAGTGCACGCACTTGCAGGGTTATAAGGTAGCTCTTTTTAAAATTTTTTGAGGAATCTCCACACTGTTTTCCAAAATATACAGCACTGACTTCAATTCTTGCAAAACTGTAGGAGTTAGATATTATTCTCTCCAATTTATAGAAAAAGAAGAACTGAAGTTGCTTGCTTAAGCCCAAGTAGTAATAAGTGTACAGTCATGTTTTGAACAAAAATTGGTCCAATCCAAAGATGTGAGCCTTCATTTTGTGTTAAAACTGAATCATCTGATATGGGAGGTACATAACCAGTAATCACATGTGGCTACTGAACACCAGAAATGAGAAATGTGGCCAGTCCAAGTTGAGAAGTGCTGTACCAACTGGATTCAAAGACAGTATGAAAAAATATACAAAATATTCCAATGATTTTACAAATTGATTAAATGTAGACATGATAGTACTTTAGGTACACTGGATTAAACAAAATATGTTATTAAAACCAATTTCACTTTTTTCTTTCTCATGTGTGGCCACTTGAAAAATTTAAAATACATATATACATCTCATTGTATTTCCAATGGACTGGGCTGTGTTAATCTGTGTTCCATTTTACAACTCTTTCAACTTTCACAAATACACATAGTTTCAGATCTGAGAAATTCTTTTCTTTCTTCCAAACAAAACAAAAGCAAAAATTCAAAGTATTATTAAATTAAGATTAATTAAAGTTATTAAAAATAAAGAGTGAGAGACTAGTTTTACACATTCATCATTTATGAGGTGAAGAGGAGATATAATTTTGCCTTTAACATTCCTCTTTTAAGATTTTAGTGTGATTATTTTCTGTTGCCTTAATTTTCTTCAAGTGTCCCCAGTTGGTTCATTTTCTTTGGTTGGACTGTCTTGTTCGTTTGCTTGCTTGTTTTGGTTGATCAAGCACCGAGGTGTGAGGAAGGGGTCTCGCTGGGTATTTCTTTCAGAGTCTCCTTTGTAATCCATTGATTCACTTAAAAATATGCACATCACATGAAGCCTTTCCAAAATGCTTGCAACACAAACCAGGAACCACAAAGCAGAAAGACCTTAGCACTGTAGCAAATACTTAAAGTCTGCATTTCTCAACTTTTAGAAGCACGAAATTCAGAATATTATATTTTTCTTGCCATATCCCACAGAAGCGTTTCTCTGGTGAATAGAATCATATGTGTGTGTAATAGCTAGAAACAGAGTTCTGATATTAAGTCACATGACAATCCCAGATGTTCTGTTCTTCCGTTCCCTCCCTATTGGCCCTTTATGGCAGTCAACAGAGGCTCTGCCCCTCAAGACTGAATCTGAACCACCATTTCAAGGTATCTGCTAATGGCTTATTCAAAAACTGTGGCCACTTTTTTCAGATCAGATATCCCATTCAGTGTAAAAAATGACATAATCCTGAAACCTTGTTGAGACCGCGGGGAGACAGCCAAGAAAGATCGGTGGGACATACTTCGCTTATTTCTGAACTGAGCATTCTTCAGGAACAGCTTTAACCTGATTCTTAGAGAGAAAGCCCCTCCCTCTCCACCCCCCAGGATAAGGTCCAGCAAAGAGAGCATTAAACTCTCTTGATTCCGGACTGGTCACCGGTTTTAAGGTGCAAGGATTCGGGGTTTCTTTATTCTCATGACGACTTAATTTTTTGGTGTATTTTTTATTGTTGTTGCTCCAATTATTTAATCTTGTTCCAGAATCAACCACAAAATATGAATCCAAGACCTCTTGTAACAACAGGTTTCCCAAGTTCCACAATAGATTATGTACTTCTATCCTAAGTAATGTGGATGAAGCTACCGAATCTGTCCTATCACAAACCAAACCAAAACGGGTCCCATTTATTTGGGTCTGGTACAAAGGACTATTGGAGGCCACGGCATGGTTGGAGTCGAGGACCAAACCAGGCCCTGACTTGTGTCTCCTTCAAAGTCCAGACACCTCGACAAGGTCTAGGATGGGAAAGTTGAGTGCACTGAGAAAGGGTCTGTGCTATGTATCGTGCGCTCGCCTACATGACTTCCCACACACTCTCCCTACAGTAGGGAACAATGTGGCCAGGGTCCTGAGTTCTTAATTAGTCCTTGTTCTGTACCTCTCATAACCCACTCCCTGGTTGATTGTATTGCTAATGGCTTTATCCCAAACTACCTGGCATCACGAGGTTTGCTTGTAGTTAATGTAAACTTTTTATAGGAACTTGCGGTCATCTGACTAGGTACTGATGTAATGCTCCTCCTATTCTGGTCTGCCTTATAAATGCTTGTAAGATGTGGAATAAATTTGACACTGTTGGACCTCATCCTCAGTGTCCCTCCTGCCCTCATCTCTTTGTCTCTTCACTTTTTTTCATCATCGTCTTAGCCCTCACGGTTACCCTGGTCGATTCGTCGTGCTGGCCGCGACAAAGGACCAAGTTGCTATGTGTCTCCCTAAGTCTATCCCTAGTAATCATCTATTTGGTAAATAGGAAAAACCATATATCATAAATTATAAAATTAAATCATTTCTTTTAAGGTACTATACTGGGTATAATTTCTCTCTCTTGCATATTAATTTTTCATCACAGGGGAGGCTGAAATAATGGTTCCACTGGTACAAGACAAGACTTTCATAAACATCTTGGAATTTGCATTGATCCTTTGGTTTTTTCCCCCCCTAATTATTTCCCAAAGGGACAATAGAAACATAATATTTTCCTACATGCAGTGCATAATAATCACAACCTTTGCTCCCCATTGGTGTTCAAGGAACACTGCTGTTTTTCTTCTCAAATAGGCTGGAGGATACAAAAAAAACATTAGAGTGACTTTTCTTTCTTGGAATTTGGCAGGATGCTTTTGAATTCCACTGAAGAAAAAGTACTGCTCAAACACTGAGCTGTTTCCTTGATTTGAGTCCTACAAAGTGGCCTCTTTCTTTACCTGGTAAGTGTAAGTGTGTGTGTGTGTGTGTGTGTGTGTGTGTGTGTGTGTGTGTGTGTCTTTTTAGTCAAGCAATGAAGGAAAAGTTACCACTACATTTCATGACGGCACACATCCCACGAAAGAGTTTATAACACTTTTATCATGAGAATGCCAATATCCAAGACACATGAAAACAGTGTTACAATGAATGATATTTACAGTGCAGGCATGATGAAGAACCCACCTGGAAGATACACAGAGTTGAGAAGACACCATGATCTATGAAATCAGGAGCAACCTTGTGTAGCACATGGACCAGGGAAAGATGATAAATTACCACAGAGTTTCTCACCTTACTTTATGGAAGTTCCAAGATGTTCAGACCCATGCAAATCTGCTTCTTCTGCTCATGCCACTCTAAAAGATCCCACTAGAGAGTGCGATTTTATTTTATTTTTAAGGATATTCTTTATTTATCTGAAAGAAACTGAGAGAACATAATTAGGGGGAACAGCAGAGGGAGAGGGAGAAGCAGGCTCCCCCTGAGCAGGGAACCCAACCTGGAGCTTGATGTCAGGACCCCAAGATCATGACCTGAGCCGAAGGCAGATGTTTACCCAACTGAGCCACCCAGGCGCCCCTGGAAAGTACCATTTTAAATATTAGCCAGATAGCCAGAGTGGTTATAATTATACCCTCACTCTAGAGATCAGATAGGCTTTTGGATATTACTCCTTCTTTTCTTCAGTTCCTTGTCTTCTCTCCTCATTTGATACTGAAGCAACTGGTGAAGGGAATAGAGGTAAAGAAGGCTTTGTTTTGTTTTTGTTCTTGATTTTGTTTTACACCCCCCCTCCCCGGTCTGCATTTTGCATTGTGATACAAAGAATTATTATAGGTTTTACAGCAGTATAATAATGTACTACAGTAAATAGTTATAACTATTAAATTACATGCCCTGATTTCAAAGTGTGTATGTATTAAAATTATTCCATACAAGTGTGTACTAGTTATAACACTTTCTCAATTCCTTCCCAAATATTAGAATTAATAAATACATTTTTAAGTTTGAAAACAATATAAAAGAAAAGTGATTTTTGAAAAAATCAGAAATACCAGCTCATGGTTCTTAATTTTAGTAACTTTATTTAGAGACTGGATTCTCTCTTTCCATAAAGGTAGCAACTATTAGGCTATCAAAAAGATAGACTTTAAAAAAGACATGATAACCTCAAAATTACCTTCATCATACTTCTAACTAGCATTTTCTTAATTAATAGTACAGCAGTGATACTATTTGGATGGAATGTAGCTGAACGCTTAGGGGATGAAACCAGACTGTTGAAGTTTCAGGTCGTCATGCTGGTGGTTTCTTGCATGGTATGTGTCTTCTCTGTGCCTCAGGGTCCTCATTTGTTAAATGAGGATCATAACATTATGTATCTCATAGGGTTGTTTTGAAGATTGTCTTAATACATGTTACAGTCTGAGAACACTGTGTGGCAGATGCGCTCAGAATATATTGGCTGCGGTTATTCATGAGCCTGGGTATAGAGCAGAAACAGTTGGAGACAAACTTAGTGGTAACACAGCTGATAAAATTGGACACTAACACATCTGCAGTGTTCCAGTGTCCCTTGCTTCACTAAAAAGCACTCACCAAATATATATCCATGAACATGCCAAGTAGAGGATGGAGGCAAATATTTGGGAAAACTTGGAAAAGTTGGGAGCATGAGTTACCCTGTAATACAGTATTCCAAATCAATTAAATATGGACCCATATTGATTATTGAATTGTGTACCAAAATAATATCAATGTTCTAGAAATTTTGGAAAAGTAGCAATTTATATCTAAAACTCTTCATTTGGTCTATCTCTAATATGACAGAAAATAATTTTGCTCAAGAGATATGGTAATCATAACGGAAGACAAAAATTTTCATTGATTAATTTAGACAAAAAATAAAAATCTGAAGGTAATTAAAGTAAAATTGTAAAAGCGTTCCATTCTTTGATATAAGAAAGAGTCTCTCAATCCCACTTTAATTTTTCCTGTCATGTAGAATATCCAGCTGCAATAAAAAGAGGAAATTTTCCAGTCTCTGCTTTTGTGTACAAATCTGATACTCTGTTTTCTGCACCTTAAATGTCATCAGTTAAGTCACTAGTCAATTAAATCACTATCCCCAGAGCAAAGGCATTTTGCCTTAAATTCAACAGAGCTTAAGGTTTAAAATAATGAACTGCATATGTAATGATTAAATATAAAATAGCAATTTATCATATTTTATTAAGAAAGATGACTAGGAAATGACTTCATATGAAAGACATTTTTCATTAAC
This sequence comes from Mustela nigripes, assembly GCF_022355385.1. Classification (NCBI taxonomy): domain Eukaryota; kingdom Metazoa; phylum Chordata; class Mammalia; order Carnivora; family Mustelidae; genus Mustela; species Mustela nigripes. The sequence goes on along the minus strand of NC_081559.1, from coordinate 125,125,297 downwards.
AGTAAAAATTATTTTCTAAATGGGATAGACTCCCATGCTCCATCTACAGAAGGAAATTTTAATTGTAAATGGTTAGGCATTTTATAGATTAACATTGTTTAAAAGAAACAATGCTTTAGATTCTTCAGGATTTGGTATGACGAAAAAAAGTATTTGAACAGAATTGTCTCTGTATGCCCATATAGGAAGAGAAGAATGAATTTAAGAGCAAAAATACAGGTTTATTTTTGATGCTGTTTCAAGTAATACTCATGGCTGCTCCGTGACAAACCGTAGCTGGCTTGCTTCCCTACCCCAAGCCCCGATTCAGCTTCATGACTCTTTACTTAGGGTGAAAGAGTAAAGTTCTGCTCTTCAGCCTTCTCCTTCCACACCCAGCTCCTTCCACCATATTGTCTGCCTTCCCAACGGCCTCATCATCAATATTCTGTCTTGCTTTGCAACATTCCTCTCCTACTGACTAAATTTAATCTTTGTGAGTGCTAAATATTTCTTAAACTAGACTAAAAACAAACAAAAAATACTTATCAAAATCTTTCTTTCACATTTTTACTTCTTGACAACCCAGCTCTAATTTTGGCTGTATTTTGTCTCTACGCCTGAGTGTGATGAATTAAGTTTTCTGGAATGATCTCTCCAAGTTTCCTCTTCCAGGTTTTTACCCCTTCCCTTTGTTTCCAGTTTTTTACTACTCTTTCTTTTTTGGAATATTTTTATTGACTCCTAACTTGTTTTGCAGCAAATTGAGTCCTACTGTCTTTACTATTTTTCTGTTTATCTCACTTCTTTTCTTACCTCCTTGTCTGTTCCACCAAACATTATTAGAAGTGCTTTATCTCTTAGACAGGACTGTTTTATCAACACCATCTTTTGACCCAGATTGGAGGGATCCCTGCCCTCGACTCTGTGCTTGAGAGAGCCTCTCTTTGGCCTTCCTCTGGAAGTATCCTTCTCCATGGGGTGAGGAATCTGTGGGGGAGAAGGCAACATGCCAACTGAAGTCTCATGTCCCCTTAGAACTTTAAAGTCACATTTCAGTAACTAATTCCCTGCCCAACCCCATTTACTGGGCCTCCACAGACCTCTTCATGGAGCCCATGCTCCCAAGGGTAGATATAACCTACCAAGTACCCACAGTTTTCCTGAATATGGGCAGTTTGGGCTCAGACATCCCCTTGTCTATGGAATGAGGTCAGAGTGAAAAGAGAAGAGACATAGGGCTGCAGGCATCCAGGCTCTCCCACAGGGAAACTCTCATTGCAGAGCTCCAAGGAAAACAAAAATTCTAAATGTGACCTGACCTTCCAAGTTACAAAGGACTAGTCAAAATAGAAGGCTAGAATGCATTTTATTTATTAATTTATTACCTTGATTTAGATTATTCAACTATTTAATCATATGGTATCTTGTCCTCCTATCCTGCAAAGTCTTATATTCTCTTATTTCAGAGATCCCTTTTAAAAAATATTTTTGAGGAGAAAAATGAAAAAAAAAATTATCCCTTTCTCTACCCTGCCATGTTTTGTATCACAATGATCTCAGATGCCATTCTTCTTTACTTTTGCGTCTTATTGCAATGCTCTGTGTCCATCATCCTTATTCTGGAAATAGCTTCTGATAGATCTGCATACACCAGGCCAGGGCTGCACTTAATCAGCTAGTTTATATAATCCTTGAAGCTCAGGTTTGGACAACCAACAATAGCTTTCTTTCTGGGCTTCTGATGACAGCCAGGTGTATCTCCTCCTTTTGTTCCATGGAAAAATTATACAAAATTGTTGGTAATCAGAATGTGAAAATAAATACTGGTATTATAGTATTTTCTGACTTAGGAAATGCTAACACTCCTGATAGGAATAGCAACTATTATAACTTAAGATGTATCAAGACCCAATGCCCCGGAAACTACATGAATAATTTGCTTTAGATCTCAAAAAGTTTGCCCTTCTCTTCCTCTTTTATCAATTAGATTGCTCAATTCATACTTTGACTGGTAGCCATTATCCTTGGGACTAATAGTACCAGATACATAGTATTTTAATTCCATATTTTACATAATTACAACCATTAATTTTTAAGACAAATGAAAATTGTCTTCATCCTGGTTTTCTTGTGTGATTATCATAAAATCCCAAGAGATGTGGTCAATTTTGCTCTCATGTTTTTCCTCCAAATATCATAGACATGCATATATATAAATTTGACATATTTTTGGAGATTTAAATCCCTGTAAATCTATTGTTTTGGTTTTATTCTTACCTCTAGGACCACATCTCTGGTAGCTGTGTTTCCAAGGATACTGGGATAACACAGGATTGACTCACAGACTCTTAGGAAGTTTGATATTATGGTGTCTCCAGCACCTGGAAGTGCAGTTTGGACAAATGGGAAGGTGGATATCTATGCTTGCATATGTAAGTCCTCCTCCTCATCAAGCATTTCACAGGCCTCTTGTAGGCTGATCACCTTTACAAGCAGAAGAATCCTCTGCCACCTCTACTGCACCTGATTGCACATGCTTGCCCTAGAAGTCCCTTCCTAACTTCCCCCCTTTGAACTATATATGTCTCATGACATTTAGCTCAATGGTGTCTTATGGGGCCTTTCCCATGTCTCATATCCTTTGATCAGTAGCATAAGTGAGAATCCTCCACAGCCACTAGGAAAAAGGTAGTTCATCCTCAAATAGGTGACAGGTTATCATCAGATGAGCTAGATGATAAAAAAAGAGAGAGAGAGAGAATTTGAATCATACTGGGCAAGAGTATGGAGTCATAGTAACTGAGAAGAAATATTTTAAGTGTGAAAGCCCCAAAATATTTCCTATGATCTTTTTAAAAACCTAGGCATAATTCATATACCATAATGTTCACCTTTTTAGAATGTACAATTTTGTGATTTTTTAGTATATTCATAAAGTTGTGCAATAATCACCACTACCTAATTCTTTTTTAAAGTGGTTAATTTAATTAAATTTAATTTTTAATTTTTTTTCTCACCATAGCAGATACCCTCCCAATGTCCATCACCCAGCCACCCCATGCCTCTCATTTCCCTACCCTCTAGCAACCCTCAGTTTGCTTCCTGAGATTGAGTCTCTTATGGTTTCTCTCCCTCTCTGGTTTCATCTTGTTTCATTTTTGCCTCCCTTCCACTATGATCCTCTGTCTTATTTCTCAAATTCCTCATATCAGTGAGGTCATATGATAATTTTCTTTCTCCGATTGACTTACTTCTCTTAGCATAATATCCTCTAGTTCCATCCATGTTGTTGCTAATGGCAAGATTTCAGTTTTTTGATGGCTGCATAGTATTCCAGTGTGTGTGTGTGTGTGTGTGTGTGTGTGTGTGTGTGTGTGTGTGTGTGTCTGTGTATCCCATCTTCTTTATCCATTCATCTGTTGATGGACATCTAGGCTCTTTCTATAGGTTGGCTATTGTGGACACTGGTGCTATAAACATTTGGGTGCATGTGCTCCTTCGAATCCCTACATTTGTATCTTTAGTGTAAATACCCAGTAGTGTGATTGCTGGGCAAGAGGCTAGCTCTATTTTCAACTTTTTGAGGAATTTTAATATTGTTTTCCAGAGTGGCTGCACCAGCTTGCATTCCCACCAAGTGTAGGAGGGTTCGCCCTTCTCTGCATTCTCACCAGCACCTGTTGTTTCCTGACTGATTAATTTAAGCCATTCTGACTGGTATAAGATGGTATCTCACTGTGGTTTTGATTTGTATTTCCCTGATGTGAAGTGACCCTGAGCACTTTTTCATATGCCTGTTGACCATTTGGATTTCTTCTTTGCAGAAATGTCTGTTCATGTCTTCTGCCCATTTCTTAATAGGATTATTTGTTCTTTGGGTGTTGAGTTTGATGAGTGCTTTATAGATTTTGGATGCTAGCCCTTTATCTGATATGTCATTTGCTAATATCTTCTCCCATTCTGTTGGTTGTCTTTTGGTTTTGTTGACTCTTTCCTTTGCTGTGCAAAAGATTTTTATCTTGATGAAATCCCAATAGTTCATTTTCCCCCTTGCTTTCCTTGCCTTTAGTGATGTTTCTAGGAAGAAGTTCTTGTGGCTGAGGTTGAAGAGGTTGATGCCTGTGTTCTTCTCAAGGATTTCGATGGATTCCTCTCTCACATTGAGGTCTTTCATCCATTTTGAGTCTGTTTTTGTATGTGGTGTAAGAAAATGGTCCGGTTTCATTCTTCTGCATGTCCAATTTTCCCAACACCATTTGTTGAAGAGACTGTCTTTTTTCCAGTGGACATTCTTTCCTTCTTTGTCAAAGGTAGTTGACCATAGAGTTGAGGGTCTATGTCTGGGCTCTCTATTCTGTTCCATCGATCTGTGTGTCTGTTACTGTGCCAGTACCATACTGTCTTGATGATGACAGCTTTGTAATAGAGCTTGAAATCTGGAATGGTGATGCCACCGACTTGGACTTTCTTTTTCAACATTCCTCTGACTATATGAGGTCTTTTCTGGTTGCATATAAATTTTAGGATTATTTGTTCCATTTCTTTGAAAAAAGTTGATGGTATTTTGATAGGAGTTACATTAAATGTGTAGATTGCTCCACGTAGCATAGACATTTTCACAATATTTGTTTTTCCAGTCCATGAGCATGAAATGTTTCTTCATTTTTTCTTTTTTTTTAAGATTTTATTTATTTATTTGATGGACAGAGATCACAAGTAGGCAGAGAGGCAGGTAGAGAGAGAGAGAGAGGAGGAAGCAGGCTCCCCACTGAGCAGAGAGCCAGATGCAAGGCTCAATCCCAGGACTGTGGGATCATGACCTGAGCTGAAGGCAGAGGCTTTAACCCACTGAGCCACCCAAGCACCCCTGCTTTTCCAATTATTTGTGTCATCTTCAATTTCTTTTATGAGTAGTCTACAGTTTTCTTTGTACAGATTCTTTGCCTTTTTGGTTAGGTTTATTCCTAGGTATCTTATGGTTTGGGGTGCAATTATAAATGGGGTCAACTCCTTAATTTCTCTTTCTTCTGTCTTGTTGTTGGTGTATAGAAATGCAACCGATTTTTGTGCATTCATTTTATGTCCTGACACTTAACTAAATTCCTGTATGATTTCTCACAGATTTGGAGTGGAGTCTTTTGGGTCTTCCACAGAAAGTAACATATAATCTGCAAAGAATGAGAGTTCGACTTCTTCTTTGCTGATTCAGATACGTTTAATTTCTTTTTGATGTCTGATTGCTGAGGCTAGGACTTCTAGTACTATGTTGAATAGCAGCGGTGATAGTGGACATCCTTGCCATATTTCTGGGCTTAGAGGAAAAGCACTCAGATTTTCCCCATTTGAGAATGATATTCGCTGTGGGTTTTTCATAGATGGCTTTTATGATATTGAGCTATTTACCCTCTACCCCTACACTGTGAAGAGTTTTGATCAAGAAAAGATGCTGTACTTTGTCAAATGCGTTTTCTGCATCTATTGAGAGTTTTGTTTTCATTTTCTTTTGTTTCCATGAATTTTTAAAATTCTTCTTTAATTTCCTGGTTGATCCATTCATTCTTTAGTAGGATGCTCTTTGAGTTCATTCCATGTATTTGAGTTCATTCCAACTTTCCTCTTGTGGTTGGATTCTAGTTTCAAAGCGTTGTGGTCTGAAAATATGCAGGGAAATATCCCAATTTTTTGTTACTTGCTGAGACCTGATTTGTGACCCAGGATGTGATCTATTCTGGAGAACGTTCCATGTGCACTAGGGAAGAATGTGTATTCTGCTGCTTTGGGATGGAATGCTCTTAATATATATCTGTCATTTCCATATGGTCCAGTGTGTCATTTAAAGCCTTTATCTCTTGTTGATCTTTTGCTTAGATGATCTGAACATTTCAGTGAGGGAGTGTTAAAGTTGACAAAATAATGTATTTCTTTGATTTTTTTTATTAACTCGTTTATATAATTTACTGCTCCCATGTTAGGGACATAGATATTTAAAATTGTTAGATCTTCTTGTTGGAGAGACTCTTTAAGTATGATGTAATGTCCTTCCTCATCTCTTACTATAGTCTTTGGGTTAAAATCTAATTTATCTGATATAAGGATTGCCATCCCAGCTTTCTTTTGATGCCCATTAGCATGGTAAATGGTTTTGCAGGCCCTCACTTTATTTTTTTTCCTTTTTTAAAAAATTTCTTTTCAGCGTAACAGTATTCATTGTTTTTGCACCACACCCAGTGCTCCATGCAATCCGTGCCCTCTCTAATACCCACCACATGGTACCCCCAACCCCCCACCCCCCACCCCTTCAAAACCCTCAGATTGTTTTTCAGAGTCCATAGTCTCTCATGGTTCACCTCCCCTTCCAATTTCCCTCAACTCCCTTTGCTTCTCCATCTCCCCTTGTCCTCCATGCTATTTGTTATGCTCCACAAATAAGTGAAACCATATGATAATTGACTCGTTCTGCTTGACTTATTTCACTCAGCATATTCTCTACCAGTCTCGTCATGTTGCTACAAAAGTTGGGTATTCATCCTTTCTGATGGAGGCATAATACTCCACAGTGTATATGGAACATATTTTCCTTATCCATTTGTCCAATGAAGGGCATCTTGGTTTTTTTGACAGTTTGGCGACCATGGCCATTGCTGCTATAAACATTGGGGGTACAGATGGCCCTTTTTTTCACTACATCTGTATCTTTGGGGTAAATACCCAGTAGTGCAATGGCAGGGTCACAGGGAAGCTCTATTTTTAATTTTTTGAGGAATCTCCACACTGTTTTCCAAAGTGGCTGCACTAACTTGCATTCCCACCAACCGTGTAAGAGGGTTCCCCTTTCTCCACATCCTTTCCAATACATGTTGTTTCCTGTCTTGCTAATTTTGGCCATTCTAACTGGTATAAGGTGGTATCTCAATGTGGTTTTAATTTGAATCTCCCTGATGGCTAGTGATGATGAACATTTTTTCATGTGTCTGATAGCCGTTTGTATGTCTTATTGGAAAAGTGTCTGTTCATATCTTCTGCTCATTTTTTTATATGATTGTCTGTTTTGTGTGTGTTGAGTTTGAGGAGTTCTTTATAGATCCTGGATATCAGCCTTTTGTTGTACTGTCATTTCCAAATATCTTCTCCCATTCCGTGGGTTACCTATTTGCTTTGTTGACTGCTTCCTTTGCTGTGCAGAAGCTTTTGATCTTGATGAAGTCCCAAAAGTTCATTTTCGCTTTTGTTTCCTTTGCCTTTGGAGACATATCTTGAAAGAAGTTGCTGTGGCTGATATCAAAGAGGTTACTGCCTATGTTCTCCTCTAGGATTCTGATGGATTCCTGCCTCACATTGAGGTCTTTATCCATTTTGAGTTTATCTTTGTGTATGGTGTAAGAGAATGGTTGAGTTTCATTCTTCTACATATAGCTGTCCAGTTTTCCCAGCACCATTTATTGAAGAGACTGTCTTTTTTCCACTGTATATTTTTTCCTGTTTTGTCAAAGATTATTTGAGCATAGAGTTGAGCCAAGGACCTGACAGATTCCCTGGGGAATTCTACCAAACTTTCAAAGAAGAAATACCTATTCTCCCGAAACTGTTTCAAAAAAATTGAAGCAGAAGGAAAACTTCCAGACTCTTTTTATGAAGCCAGCATTACCCTGATCCCCAAACCAGGCAAAGACCCTATCAAAAAGGAGAATTTCAGACAAATAACACTGATGAATATGGATGCTAAGATTCTCAACAAGATCCTAGCAAACAGGATCCAACAGCACATTAAAAAGAATATCCACCATGACCAGGTGGGATTCATCCCTGGGCTACAAGGATGGTTCAACATTCGCAAATCAATCAATGTGATAGAACAAATTAATAAGAGAAGAGGGAAGAACCACATGGTCCTCTCAATTGATGCAGAAAAAGCATTTGACAAAATCCAGCATCCGTTCCTCGTTAAAATGCTTCAAAGTATAGGGATAGAGGGAACATTCCTGAACTTCATAAAATCTATCTATGAAAGACCCACAGCAAATATCATCCTCAATGGAAAAAAGCTTGCAGACTTCTCATTGAGATCAGGAACATGACAAGGATGCCCACTCTCACCACTCTTGTTCAACATAATATTAGAAGTCCTAGCAACAGCAGACAACAAAGGGAAATAAAAGCTATCCAAATTGGCAATGAAGAAGTCAAACTCTCTCTATTCGCAGATGACATGATTCTTTATATGGAAAACCCAAAAGACTCCACCCCCAAACTACTAGAACTCATACAGCAATTCAGCAATGTGGCAGGATACAAAGTCAATGTACAGAAATCAGTGGCTTTCTTATACATTAACAATGAAAATATAGAAAGGGAAATGAGAGAATCGATTCCATTTACTATAGCACCAAGAACCATGAGATACCTGGGAATAATAAACCTAACCAAAGAGGTAAAGGAACTGTACTGGAGGAACTACAAAAGACTCATGAAAGAAACTGAAGAAGATAAAAAAGATGGAAGACCATTCCATGCTCTTGGATTAGAAGAATAAACATTGTTAAAATGTCTATACTGTCTAGAGCAATCCATACTTTTAATCCCATTCCAATCAAAATTCCACCAGTATTTTTCAAAGAACTGGAGCAAATAATCCAAAAATCTGTATGGCATCAGAAGAGGCCCCGAATCGCTAAGGAAATGTTGAAAAACAAAAATAAAACTGGGGGCATCACGTTACCTGATTTGAAGCTTTTCTACAAAACTGTAATCATCAAGACAGCATGCTACTGGCATAAAAACAGACACATAGACCAGTGGAACAGAGTAGAGTGCCCAGATATGGCACCACCTCACTTTAGATCTGGATGTGTCTTTGGGTCTAAAATGAGTTTCTAGAAGAGAGCATACCAGTGGTTTTTTTTTTTTTTTTTTTTTTTTTCCTAATCCATTCTGTTATCCAATGTCTTTTGATTGGGACATTTAATCCATTTACATTCAGGGTAACTATTGAAAGATATGAAGTTAGTGCCATTGTATCGCCTGTAAGGTGACCGTTAATGTCTATTGTCTCTGTTCCTTTCTGGTCTGTAACTTTTAGGATCTCTCTTTGCTTAGAGGAACCCTTTCAATATTTCCTATAGAGCTGGTTTGACATTTTCAAATTCTTTTAGTTTTTTTTTTGTCCTGGAAGCTTTTTATCTCTCCTTTTATTTTCAGTGACAGCCTAGCTGGATATAGTATTCTTGGCTGCATGTTTTTTCTCATGTAGTGCTCTGAATATATCATGCCAGTCCTTCTTAGCCTGCCAGGTCTGTGTGGATAGGTCTGCTGCCAAATAATATTTCAACCATTGTAGGGTACACATCTCTTGTCCTGAGCTGCTTTCAGGATTTTCCCTTTGTCTCTAAGACTTTAAGTTTTGATCTATTTTTGTTGATTTTGAGGAGGTTCTTTGTGCCTCTTGGATTTTGATGCTTGTTTCCTTCCTCAAATTAGAGAAGTTCTCTTCTGTAATTTGCTCCAATACACCTTCTGCCCCCCTCTCTCTTTCTTTTTCTTCTTCTGGGATCCCAATTATTCTAATATTGTTTTGTCTTATGGTATCACTTATCTTTTGAATTCTCCCCTCGTAACCCAGTAGTTGTTTATCTCTTTTTCTCAGCTTCTTTATTCTCCATCATTTGGTCTTCTGTATCACTAATTGTCTCTTCTGCCTCGTTTATCCTAGCAGTAAGAGCCTCCATTTTTATTGTATATCATTAATAGCATTTTCTATTTCAACTTGGTTAGATTTTAGTCTTTTATTTCTCCAGAAAGGGATTTTATTTCTTCAGAAAGGGATTCTCTAGTATCTTCTCTGCTTTTCTCAATCCAGCTAGCATCTTTATAATCATCATTCTGAACTCTAGTTCTGACATCTTACCAATGTCCATATTGATTAGGTCCCCAGTAGTCAGTACTGCCTCTCATTTTTTTTTTTTTTGAGGTGAGTTTTTCCACCTTGTCATTTTGTCCAGAGAAGAATAGATGCATGAAAGAACAAAATGCTAAAAGGGTAACAAAGACACCAGAAAAATATACACTAACCAAACCAGAAGAGACCCAAAACTGAGGAGAGAAGCAAGTTAAAAAAAAAAAAAAAAGATTAGGCTGGTGAATAGAACAGAACCACACACTTGATTTTGGGTGTATTTTGGTCTGTTAGAAGAAACTGCCTCCCAAAATTTGAAAGAAAGAAAGAAAGAAAGAAAGAAAGAAAGAAAGAAAGAAAGAAAGAAAGA